>NC_081313.1:103887356-104190387 GCF_026419965.1 Kogia breviceps | reverse complement strand
CAATGCACCAGGTGATTTGACATTAAACAGGCTACCATCCTACACAGATCTAGCATCGTCCCACATATTTGAGGGATAAAATATCTTGATATGTGCCAGCTGCCAACAGCTTGTTTTCCATGTCTTCTCCAGCTTATTTTTGATGCTGTTCAGGGCAACATGGTGGTACGTTTTGACTTAGTCGCTTGGTTTGTCTGACTGAACTACATGATGTATCTGAAATATCAAATGGTTTCATGGGAACACAGGCCTCGCGTGTATTTAACTAGAATTTTACAGTCTTTGATTAATAACATTGAACTGAAACACGTAAAAGATGAGGATGTTCTTTTGTCAAATTGTTGAAGTTTTGTGATTTATATTATACGTGTATTGTGATTTTTTTGTACTTTTCCAAATTTTGTGAAAACCTCACAGCCTTACTTCTAAGGAAAAAGAATTTATATTTTACTAAGTTGAAGATGAAATAAAGGTAAAATGCATGTTTCAGCAGTTCATGTTTCAGTATGGGAAATTATATATATCACTGGGTTCTAAAGTATAATAAATGGGTGAATGTTAGTTATTTCTCACATTGCTATAAATATTACTGTGCATCAAAACATTTGAAATTGTTTTCCTCATCTTATTTTATTCACTTATGTAAATAGTCTTGAAAATAACTGTATCTTCCTGTATATATATATATATATATATATATATATATATATATATATATATATATATATATATTTGCGGTGCGCAGGCCTTTCACGGTTGTGGCCTCTCCCATTACGGAGCACAGGCTCTGGACGTGCAGGCTCAGCGGCTATGGCTCACAGGCCCAGCCGCTCCGCGGCATGTGGGATCTTCCCGGACCAGGGCATGAACCTGTGTCCCCTGCATCGGCAGGCGGACTCTCAACCACTGCGCCACCAGGGAAGCCCTCTTCCTATATTTTTTAAAGATAGAAGATTAATCTCTATAACCGCAGGGAAACAAGACTTTCTGAAATGTAATACTATATACACATACAAAGTAAAGGACAGTAAGACTGTATGTGAGATCTTACAAAGAGATTGACATTTTTAAGGACAATTTATCATTTGTCGTGTATCACCATTTTCTAGAACTTTTCTAGCATTGTTAACACAAATTGCATTCTGTGTCCCCAGTAGAACCCGTATTAGTGGCCTGGAAATAAGGGTTACTCTGATCATCAGGCCTCAGAGAAAGGAGTTGTCTGGTTCCAAGAAAGTCATTGGTTTGCTTTCACTGCCAGAGTCTGATATTTCAGTGTAGAATTACCTCATTGTTTTCTGCCTGACATGCTTTGTTTCAACTTCTCAAATCTCCACAGACACTCATTTTAAAAACCCTCCACAATGCTTTGTTCTCAGAAGGATTTTCTTTCTTTTTCTGAGTCAATTGTGAGCAGTGAATAAGATGTGTTTTTCTTAGAGTTGTCAATGAAAGACTATCCCTTTAACTGCCCAGCTTATTAGTCATATGCATTGCCTTAAGATATTGCCCCAAAGATCAATATCCTGATATTCTTTCCATCTGCCTAGACCAAGATAATTAGGCTCTTTACTTTGTTTTGTGTGTAATGAAAGAGGCAACTATTGCTCGTAGGGAAAAAAGGCTACATCCCTGTGGTAAACGTATTGACATTTACAGACACTGGCAGAGCACAACACGGGGAGAGTAATGAGAAATTTGACTGCTTTCCCCTCTCTCTCTCCTTCCTGTTTTAGAGCTGCTACATCCCACAGTGAATTACTAGCTACAAAGAGAAGGGACTGCTTAGGGACTGACAATTGAGAGCATTTACAATTAGCGGAATTGATTAACCTTTACAAATGCTGTTACTTTATGAGGTGTGTTTCTCAGCCCTGGTTGAACAGTATGCGTTATTGATTCAACATACTCCTTTACGGAAGCCCTGATTGGTCTGTGACGCCACCCGTCATAATGCCTGCCTTGGTAATCGTTTCTACATGTTCTTGGGAAAACTTGACACGGAAGACTGACTGGCATTATGTAAATGGGGTCCACGTCTCCCTCTCGGAAGCCTGTACAGCCAGTGGAATCCAGGGCATTGAACTGCATCCCTATCGCCAGGCACATACACAAAGGATGCCAGCCTCTCACTGCAGCCCAGTTCACAGCCTCACTCCCAAAAAGCAGCCTGCAGGAGGGAAAGAGCCCCATACACTCCTCCGATATTTCCAAGTCCTCTGTATTCCCTGATTTTTTACGTGTGTGTGTGTGTGTGTGTGTGTGTGTGTGTGTGTGTAAGGGAAAGGGGTGGTGGGAAATTATCCAAAAAACTGAATTGTATTTAGCTTAATTTTTTTTTTTTTTAAGATTGCAGACTGACTTTGACTGCCACTTCAGCTGGTGATTCCAAAATCTATAGTGGAAGGCATTTTCCTTTAATCAGTTTCATTCAAAGAAGCTCGATGCTTAGAAATAATAAATAATACCTAGGAATGGCTGCCTTCCATCCCTCATGCCCCACAGAACTATATGAATACAAAAAAACCACTATTTGCTTTTCCCTCCCTTCTTGCTTCCCTCTCTCCCCACTTTCTTCCTTTTATCCTTCCTTTCTTTTTCATTTCAAGGTGTACATTTTTGTGATCGTAAAGATAAAAGGACTAAAAGCTTGAAATACATACTACAGAGTAAATCCATCAGCATTCCTAAAATGCATGCTGTATCTAAGACCAGTTATATGATTTGTGGGGTGTAGTGCAAAATGAAGATGCAGGGCCCCTTGTTCATAAATTATTTAAAATTTCTAAACGGTAACAGCTGAGTATTAAACCCAACTCAGCTCTTCTACGTATGAAACTTAAGTGACTGCACAGGTCACATGCCCAGGAAGTAGGCTCTGCCTTCATCTTTGACACTGTTATTTGTGAAAAGATTGAGGGAGGCATGGGCCTGAGATGGTGGTATTTGTTTTCTTTCCCAACACAAACTTAAACTTCCCTATTGTGAGACTGGTGTATTCCAGATCATGCTGAATTGCATATGTTTGTTTACCACTTGAACTGCTGCTTAGCTGGGTCTGAACTGAGAACACCACCCTTACGCCCATCTTCTGCATAGCGGATCCCAGCGACTTGAAGCACTTTTGTCCATGCCAGAATTCTGAGATTGGAGCGTTTGTCACTTTGTGCATCCAGTAATGGCTGAAAAGAGTTTGTTTTGCTTTATGTGATTAAACTGAATACTTGGCTTGATGCACATGCAAATACATGTGCATTTATTCTAATAAAATACATACATATATTCAAATGCACGGGATTTTTTCATACATGAATGCGCACAACAGAATTGAGTTTATGGCATTCCAAGAAACAGATGAACAATGATGGAAGACAGCCATTTTTTTTTAAATGAAGAATTGATGCATTTTTAAAGAGAAAAAATCAGGAAGCTGCTCTAACAAAGTCTGCAGCATTCACAGCATGACAAACAAATTAGAAAACAGCAGATGCAGCACAAATTAAGATGTATTTAGCACAGCAGCCCATCAGATGTGTGAACGTCTTTTGTAACTCAGCTCTAGAAAGGTTGATGTATCGCACTTTAGACAGCTGATAATGAACCCTTCTAGCAATTAGAAGTGGAAATACCAAGGAGTCAAAATTGTGCTGTTTCCAGTGGGCCAGAAAAGAAAAAAAAAAAAAAAAAAAAAACCTGTGTGAAATTTACTTCTTTATGTGCTTGCAAAACAAAGAGAATGTTTCAATTTATATACTGGTGTGTTTGAATTCTCTTGCCTTTTAAAAATTCCTACTTGATTTTAATTACCATCTGATTCTAAAGTGTCATTAAATAAGTATTAATTCTGTTGCAGTCAAACACGTTTTATGGCCAACACAATGTCTCTCCTTTATGGGATGCATTATTTAGTAATCTTACATTAAGACAATAACTTCAATCATTGTGCCTTCAAATGGCAATAAGCATGGTAATAGCTTTGCTGAGCTGCTTCCTGACTTTTCTATCATTGTGTTTTCCCTTAAATATTAGAGCATTGTTTTTATTTCTATGCAGAGAGTGTGTTTTCCCCAATTTCTGTTTTCTGAGAGTGGATGCACTTCTGCAGTAGGGAACAAAGCATCAAAGTCCATTTAATAGGCCAAATTCTATCCCAATCCAGTGTCAGGCTAAACATGCACTGCTAATGTTTGCTTTTTTTCCCCATCAATATTTGATTTAAGCAAGCACATCATTTCCTAGGAGGAAGAGGTGCCTGGTAGTCACCCCTTAGCGCTAGCAACAAATAGTCCAGCATTTTGTCAAGTATGGATTTTGACAACCCTAGCTTGAAAGAAATCACTGGGGAATAAACCAAACAACACAAAGGTAACAAATACGAAAAGGAAACCTAACTGGTGTACTCTGCCTAGGAAAGAGAGGTCTGATAGGTGATTTAAAATGTAACCCTCTTATGTGAATAACCTCAGATGATTCTGATGTTCATGATCTTTGCTAAGTTAGCATCACAGTTACAATTTCCCTTTGAGTCTGTTTGCTGCTATTATGTTGTTGAAATCTGTATTCTTAATCTCTGACCTCCAAAGAGCAAACTCCCAGGGTCAATTCTAAGTTAAATTTAGAGGAATGTAAGGCTCAACTGAAACATACATTCACATTTCTGTAAGGCTAATACAAATGTCCAAGTGCATATGTGCTGATCGGTCAAATTGTGAACACAAAGGATGGAATTTAGTTCTCAAGGTGGTAGCCTTTCTGAGCTACCCAGAGACGGGTCCAAACGGCATTGCCCTGGGTTCTGTTCATAACCGGGAAACATTCACAACGTCCAGAGCCCTTCATGTCCTGCGGATAAAGGAGGAGGCTGTCCTCACAGTCCCTGCAGTAGGAACCCACTTGGGTGGCCCCAATCTTGACTTCCAAATGGAACAGTTCCTTTACAAAAGGAAAAGTGATAGCATCTACATCATAAAGCTTCAGAGGACCTGGGAGAAGCTTTTGCTGCAGGCTGGTGCCATTATTGCTATTGAAAACCTGGCTGGTGTCATGCCATATCCTCCAGGAATTCAGCTGTGCTGCCTCTGGAGCTGCTCCTATTGCTGGCGCTCCACTCCCAGAGCCTTCACTAACTAGCCCCAGGCAGCCTCCCAGGAGCCCCGACCAACTTCCGGTGGTTACTGATCCCAGGGCCGACCACCAGCCTTTCACAGGTTATGTTACGCTGCCTACCATCACTCTGGGTAAAGCAGACCTTCCTCTGCTCGGTGTGGACATTGGGAATGGACAGCCCTCAGCGGGTGTGACGTGCTGGAGGCGGGCCGGGAAGTTCGACGCCTGCGCGGCTCCGTCTCCCGTGAGCACTTGCGGGAGGTCGCAGCTGCTCGAAGTCTGCAGAGACCCTGAAGAGATGGAAAAGGGCGAGCAGGTCGCTCCTGAAAATGTGTTGGCCCTGGAGGAAATTCAGGGCATATGAACTGCCCCCACTCTCGAATTTACAGCTCTTCAACCCGCGGTGGCAGACGGGTCTGAAGGCACAGGTGCCTCCGCAGCCTATTCATCAGTTCCTGCTGAACCGGAGCCCAGCCGGCCTCGGAGAGGACTTGGGCAGTGGCTCCCACCGCTCAGGCCACTGAATGGGTAGGAATGACCACTGAGTGGTCATATACTGTGCTTCCTTAGGCTCTTAAACAGAAAATGAAGCAGAGACTATTAGAAATCATGTGACAGGGTCCAGAGGTCGTGAACTAGCAGGGTGGAGAATGGAATAGGCCTGCAGCTATTTGATTGATTTGTTTGTGGATTTATTTTCCGTGTTTACAAGTTAATGCAACAATTTTAAAATCAACAAATTTTCATGCAGAAATTTGGATTTTAGCTTTTTGTTAGTTCAGCTAGAAAAGGGCTTGTATTCCCACATAGTCACAATTGGGGACCCTCTGCCTTAAGATGGGCTGGCACTCTCCAAGTTTCCACAGTCCCCCACCTCCACTGCCTCTTCCACTGAGCCTGTGTGTTAGCTACTATTCATCATGCTGCTTGCGCTGTTGTTTTCTCAGGCCCCCCAACTTTTCTTACTCAACTGATTTTCTTATTTATGTTACCTGTCCAGCCCTTATAGACATTTATGTTTATGGCCCCAATTGTTCTTAGTATCCTCATTTATGAAATCAGAGGGATGAATTAGGAGATATATTTTTCAAATCTAACAAACTATGATTTTGTTTTCTATTAATATTTATACAAAACTTGAGGGGAAAACAGATTCATTAGAATAAGGAGACATTTAGGGTAGTCATGAGAAAGAAGTGCTAGAAGAAAATGTGAAAGAAACATTGTATTTTTTTCTTGCTGAAGATTTTGAACTCTCTTTATCCTTAAAGAATGATAATCCCTTACATCTGTGCAATGCCATAGTACTTGTGAAAGTGGTGTCATATAAAAGAACCTCTTTGAACTCATTTTATGAGGCTCTTCTTTAGAAAGGACATGGATGAAAGGTGATAGATAATCCCATCTAGGATGAACTTCTTTCTGGGTGTGGGGGGGTAAATTAATTGCTTTATCATGGTTTCTTCTGGCTGTGTAATTCCATTTTTATCAAGGCTATGACCTTTCCTAAAAGAGAAGTTATTACACTGAGAAGGAGTGAAGCTATTAGAACCTGTTTGCTCCTTATGAAGATAGTTTAACCCAGGTTTCCCCTTTTATACTGATTTATGAGGCAGGTGGTAGTAAGCAGTCACCAAGCTTATTACAACTATTTTCATTTCAGTATTGTGAATCTAAAACAAACAACGATGTTTAGAAATAGCTGGAGACACTTGGGTAATTTCTAAGTCAGTCTTCAGATATGCACTGTCATGTGTGTAGAAGTCATTGGCAGATTTCCCTTTTCTGCATTTCCACCTTAGCTGGGATTTGCATGGAGAACAATGTTGGGATGTGTATCCAAAGCTGTAAGGATAATCTGGTGCCTGAAAAAGACCTCTGGCCACAGATTTCAGCAGCCTGGATCCTGGGCTTGCCACTTAGTCTTTGTGTGAACTTGACTCATCTATGAAAGAGGAGTGTTACTTCAGCAAAGCCTGGCTTCCCCTCTGAGCCAGACACATGGACCCCTGAATGGCTTCCATTCCCTCTCCCACAACCTCCCACTACTCATTCTCAAAACTGGTGAAGACAATAAGTGTTGTAAAGCTTCCCTGAGGGAGAAGTGTTTTTGCTCACAATTACTAAAAACTTTTTCAGAGACAATATTTAATCATATTTGAGCTTCAGGACGTTGCTTATATCAGATGGTGGTGGGTACAGTTAGATTCAAGGGTAATCTGAACACAGCAGTGAGGTAGTGTAGTTTCAGTTCCCTTTCCCTCTTCACATCTTCCCCTCCAGTAGTGCTCCTATCTGTAATAGTCCAAAGTTCTTTGATCACCCACATCTCACAACTATGCCTATTGAACTAGGATCTTCTCCTTCAGATCCTAACCCATTTGTTCATTCCACCAAAATTGGGGTGTCCTGGTTTAGTGAAGCCTGGGTCCCTAAACTGGTACAGCAGTTTACATGTAGCTGTTAAGGCAAACAGTGACTTAAGATCGTGTCCCTCTGTTCCCTTTGTATTCTAATCAGGGACATTCACAACCACAATCCACAAACACATTACTGTCATTAAGGGGAGAATTACAAATACCAAATGGCTGATTAGGGGGCAGAGTCAGCAGTCTTTCCAACAATCGGCAAAAGGCTGATGTAAGGGTAAGACTGTAGGATAGCCCAGAACACTGTAGTATTAATGACATTCAAAAATTATCTTCTCACAGATGCAATCTTCTGGAGAGGGACTTTTTCATAGGAAAACTTCAGGTTTCTTCTTCGATTGTGCGTGCATAATACCAGCATTAGAAAATTTTATTATTAGTAAAAGTTTGGACCTCTTTTGGAAAATTCTCTACCTGATTTTTGGGGATGAAGGAGAAGGCAATCATTGCAGGATTGACTTTATAATGATAGACTGTAATGTACTGAGCCTCATGATGTTGAATGTTAGAAAAGAAACTCAGTGATTGATGCCGAAATTCAGCCTTTGTACACAGGTTCCAAATTGAATCTCAGAGACAGAGTTATGCGTGAAGTAGAAGAGAATAGCTTTACTCTTTATTCTGCTGTGGCAAAGGGGGCCACAGAAGGCTAATGCCCTCAAAACTGTGTCCTGACCTGGAGGGGGTAGTGAGTTTTATTGTAATGGTTCAAAGAGGAGGACATGATCAGCTCATGGACATTCTTCTGATTGGTTGGTGGTGAGGTAATTGGGAGACAGCATCATCAGCCTTCTGGTTCCAACCAGTCTGGGGTCTATGTACTTGTGGGTGGCATACAGTTAATTTCTTTCACCTGGTGGGGGTTTTAGTATCTGCAAAACAGCTCAAAGATATTGTTATGTATATTCATTGAGACAGGACCCTGCCCTAAGGCTGCACTATTATTTCTTGACTGCTTTTCCTTTGTCTCTGCATCCCCTCCCTTCCGGTGATTAGCAACTGTTTGAACTGGCCCTTTGGAACTCAGGGAAGGTCATGGAGGCTGAATGAAGCCTATTTCCTACGAACAAGAAACAGGGAAAGAAAAGCTTTGTGCCCAGGAGCCCCACAGGGTCCTGTTCAGTTCCTGCTAGGTTCCATGATGATGACAGGACAGTCACCATTACTAAACACTGGAAAAGAAAGTATGGCTGGTTGTGTGGTTTAGGAGCACATTTTTAGAGTAAATTTATTGTAAGATGAGCAAAATTTGCCCTGTTAAAAGGTAGTTATATTCTGAACCTTATTTAACATTCAAACTGTAGTATTTGACCTTCATTTTCACGATGTGTAATATTAGTAGTTATTAATGGTTATCATTTGATATGATAGTTCTAAAATTAGACCAGATAGCCCACCAAAGTACTCATCACCTTTAATAGGAAATGAGGAGGATTCTCTGGTCAATGAGGTACATTCTTAGGCCCCTAAAAAGGGAATTAATCCAATTGTTTTGTTGTTGCTTTGCTGTTGTTGTTTTGCTTAATTTTAGGTGTTTCCTTTCTACCCTCATCACCTCTTTGACTTATTGTCTACCAGTATGTAATGTCCAATAAAAGGAAACATAAAATACTGTTGGATTTTATTTAAGGAAAAAGACCATTTAGACATGAAATCTTTTCCAGATAAAGGCCAAATATTACTGTTTCTTTGTTGAATTAGATTGTTTTCTGTTTCATGTTCAGTTCATTCTGCACTTTTGTCTTTGTGTTCTCTACAACCTCTTAGCTAACACAGGTTTTGATATGTATTGTGTAAATATAAAAGTTCACTGCCAAGTTGAATAGACAAACTGATAACCAAACAATGGCATTGATAGAGCAGACTTGCTGGTAACAATGCTGTAGCATGCCTGCTCTTAGAAAGGCTAGGCTAATTAAACATGGGGGTTTAGAACTTTATTTAGTCTTTTTGCATGTCCATTTAAAAAAATGATTTTTTTCTTGCATGTCTAAAGATGGATCTATTATAATAATTTCTAACATTTGCATACATTTTTAAAGTTTATAACATTTTTACATAAATTA
This sequence comes from Kogia breviceps, assembly GCF_026419965.1. Classification (NCBI taxonomy): domain Eukaryota; kingdom Metazoa; phylum Chordata; class Mammalia; order Artiodactyla; family Physeteridae; genus Kogia; species Kogia breviceps. The sequence goes on along the minus strand of NC_081313.1, from coordinate 104,180,786 downwards.
TTTCTTTTAGTCATCAACACAGTCCTATAAGTTGAATATTATTGTCCCCATTTTGTAGATGAAAACCTGAGACTCAGGAATATTATGTCATTTTATTAACATCAAATATCCAGTAACTGATTAATCTAATACTTGAACATTGTCTTCTAACTCCTAGCTTGGCATACTGGGAGACTAATTTCTTGTAGTCCTTTCCATTACATGTCTGTTAGTGCTATTTTTCTTCTGTTGAAACCTTGGTTTTCTTATATTTTCTTCTCTATTGCCTGAAAAGAATCCTGAAATATTGTGTGTTCTTTTTTTCCCATTTCCTCTTCCAAAATTGCTCTTTCCGTGCTTGGCAAAAGAGACATAATTCCTATCCATCCTGAATCTTACTACTCTCTCTTGCCATGGGGTGCAAGCCTTCCACCAGCCCCTAACAGATACTTCATAAATGCATTCTTTTGAGAAAAATATTTATAACAGCAAAACAAGGAGATATCCTAATGGACTGTTGAAGGGGGTGGGACCTTATTTCATTCATATAATAAACTTAAGTCCGAGAACTATTCCTGACTGTATACCCTCTGAGGAAACATGTGGAAGAATTTCCATGTTGAGAATTTTTTCACATTGAAATGGGAAATCTGGGATGCCAGTTCTCTGATATTTATCCCTTCCTGATTGAAAGGTGCTATTGAGGGCCTTAAATCCCACATACCACAGGCTGCTCAGCCCAGGACTGAACAAGCTCCCATGACAGTGAATGAGGCTTCCAGGCAGAGAATTTCAGAGACACACTGCTTCAGGGCAGAAGCTGTCTGTGTGCTGGGAGCTGTCTGATGTTTCTCCAGGTAAACTCAGAGGTGGGCTGAAGCGATGTGTAGTAGTGTACATATGCACATGTGAGTGTGTGTGTTTGTTCATTCAGATTTGAGTGAGATTTTGATGGATGATGTTATATATTAAGATGACATTATGGGATAGAGACTAGATTCAGAAATTCCAAGATTCTGCCTTGGCCAATTTACCCTCATCACAGAGTTTCCTGAAAGAGGTATAAACATAAAGGAGAGCTATAAATGATGACTATAGGATTGCTTTATTATTAGATGAAAGCCTATTACCTCAGTGCAGAACTCTTGGAAAATTGGGCTGGAGCTCATGACTTTAGCTTAAATTCTAAGTGGGGCCACTTTCTTACCTTATACTAAAATTCTACTACTTTATGGTTATAGGACTTGAAAGGATGATTACATATAATTGAGGATGATTATAGTACATATATATATATACATAAATTTAATGCAAGGAGTAGGTTTACATGATTAGGGGCTGCAATCATGTAAACCTACTCCTTGCAATGAATTTTTTTCTTACGTTCTGAGAAGAAAGTATTAGTGAAATTCATATAGTTACACTTGACTTTTACTTTTACTCTAAGCCTATCCAACTGTAAGTGTAGTTCTATTGGTGGCATGGAATTGACCTGGTTAGACTGGTATTATTTCCTTTATGAAAGAACTGAGTTGTGGTGTACAGTTCTGATGCCAATTCTGACTTGTGTGGTGGTTTTACTTCCTCACCAGCAAGCAATTCTCAGACACTATCTACCTGGAGATAGTGTCAAATCTTATAGGTTAAGGGTTCAGTTCTACAAGAGTGCCTCTCCCTGTGACTTCAGATGCCAATTGCAAGTCCAGGTTGCTCCTCTGCTTCTGACCTACCGGCTATTGATTGGAGCCTCCAACAACCCCCTCCTTGGGTTTGATTAATCTGCTGGAATAACTCACAAAAATCAGAGAAACATTTCACTTACCAGATTACTCGTTTACTATAAAAGGATATAACTCAGGAATAGCCAGATAGAGGAGATTCAGAGGACAAGATGAGGCGAAAGGATGAGGAGCTTCCATGATGTCTGAGTTTGCCACTCTTCCAGCACATCCACGTGTTCACCAGGCAGCTCTGCAATCCCCATCCTTTTGGGTTTTTATGGAGGTTTCATTACATAGGCATGACTGATATAACTCATTGGCCATCGGGTATTGATTCAGCTACTAGCCCCCTTCCCTTCCTGGAGGTCAGAGGTGGTGGCACTGAAAGTTCCATCCCTCAAGTCACATATTTGGTTCTCCTGGGAACCAGCCCCCATCCTTAAATGCATCCTTAGGTGCATTTCAAAAGTCACTTTATTAACACAACAAAAGATGCTTTATCTCTCTGATCATTTAGGATATTCCAAGGGTTTTAGGAGTTCTGTGCCAGGAGCTTGGACTAGGATGAATATTCAATATATATTACGTATTACAAATTACAATATCACAGGTGGTTAGAAGAGTGTTTCCCTACTTGCCTTCCCCAGGGCTGTGTGTGTGTGTGTGTGTGTGTGTGTGTGTGTGTGTGTATTTTAAGCAGTTAAGCTGAAAAGTCAAACCCATTGGAAACTAGATGTATATCTGGTCTCTCCTCTTCACAGTAGGGTATCAGAAAGTCCTTCATTTCCCTCTGTGTAATTGCTTTTCAAGGTACATAGTTCTTACACGATTGTCTGGGATCATTGATGAGTTGGGCAGTTCTGGCTTGTAAAGAATGTTTTTCTGCTATTGTACAATAAAATCTCTAATGGGTCATATTAAGACATCCATTAAGTTAACTGCAAAGTTACATTAAATTTTGATTATTTTCTTTCTTTTTATTCTGCTTTACACCTAACTATGTTGTCTAACCTACTGTATTCAAACAGGTTATACAATAAACAATTCACAATTCTGCATTCCTCACTAATTGTATCAATTCAAAAAGGGCCCCAAATTTAAACAAGATGAATATATTTTCTATTAATAATTTTTCATAAAAATGTTAAAACCCACAAATTATATCATTCATCTTGTAGAAATTAAGTGTTTAGTACAGTTCATGTCTGAATATATTCCCTACCAATAGAGGACACTAATACATGTGCCTAATTCATGACTCAATTCCTTCTTCAGCAGTTGTGTCCTGAGCTGTCCTCCCTCTGCTGGATCTAGTATAGATGTTTCTTGATCTCCAAAATTGGATTCATCCATCATTGAGTCCATAGTTTCTAAATTTTCAAAATCTAGGAGGATACATAATATCTTGTCACTGGCCTAACATTCCTGAAGTTTACAACACAGAGATCCTGAGCCATCATAGCAGTTATGTCAAATAAAAAAGATATTCTTAAAACTCAGTGTGTTTTATAGACCCTCATTGTAATTTCCAACCATAAGCAATGCATGAGTCTAAGGGGTATTGTGAAACAGAGGCACTCTCTCATCCGACATTTACGGAGAGACTGTGTTTCTCTGTTCCTGGTGGAGTGGGAGGTGGGGGAGGGGAGGGGGATGCTCATCCATAAATACTATCTCTGCTTTTCTCAGAAAATAGTATTGAAAACACACTTCTCTACTTTTGGGTTTTTCCTGAGGATCTTTTCTACTCTTTAGTTGTCAACATTTTGAAAACCTCTTAAGAATTTTTTTCCCTGAGTTCTTGGAACTTCAATCAAAAAAGAAAAGGAGAGACTAGGGAAAAGGTCTCAGTGCCAAGAAGTGGTAGAACAATAAAAAAGAATGATAAAGCTTGCAAGACTGACATAAGAGAGTAATTACTAAGAAGAAAACCAGACTTTTTGAAATTAAAAACAAATGAATAAATAATCCATAGGTCAAATAGGGAATCATAATGGAAATTTAAAAATACATAAACCTGAATGACAATTTAATACCAAAAGTGGTATTTGAGAACAGTTTATATTCTTAATTGTTTATATTGGAAAAATGGCTAAAAATTAATGAGGTTAGTACTTCAGAGGTCAGAAAATAAAAAAGAATGAATTTAGAGAAAATAGAAGAGATAAGATAATGAACAAAAATCAAATATCAATAAAATAGAAAACAAAAATTATAATAAAGAGGATCAAAAAACTAAGTGACTTCTTGAAGAACACATTAAAGTGATAAATCTCTGATAGTGTTGATCAACTTAAGGGAAAAAAATGAATGAATGAATAGATGGAATGAAAAAAAAAACTATATATTTGAATGGATAGTAAAAATGTAGAGAATTCTACAAGCGATTCTACTCCAAATAATTTGAAGCAAAATAAACAATAAAACGCTAGAAGAATACTACATCAAGATTGACTTGAGAAATAGCAAGAATAAACCTATAACTATTAGGGAAATTTAATCTGAAGGGCAAAGTCATAAAAATACAAAAGCAAGCTTTTTGGGTGCCTTCTACCAAACATTCAAGAGACATGATTAGCAGTATTACTGAAAATCTTCTAGAGTACAGATACAGAAAAAATAATCTTTAACTCATGCTGTGAAGCCAGTATAAACTGTGATCAAACTAAAAATACCTATTTGAGAAAAGAAATTAAAAGTAAAATTTAGTGATGAAGGTAGATGTAAATATCTGGTAAAAGGAATAAATGTAACCAAATTGGTGAAATATTTGCACACTAAAAATTAGAAAACTTTGATGTAGGAGTTTAAAAAGGACACAGATAAATGGAAAGACATCCTGTGTTCATGGATTGGAAGCATTATGAATGTTAAAAAGCTCATACTGGGCTTCCCTGGTGGCACAGTGGTTGAGAGTCTGCCTGCCGATGCAGGGGACATGAGTTTGAGCCCTGGTCTGGGAAGATCCCACATGCCACAGAGCAACTGGGCCTGTAGGCCACAACTGCTGAGCCTGCGCGTCTGGAGCCTGTGCTCCGCAACAAGAGAGGCCACGATAGTGAGAGGCCCGCGCACCATGATGAAAAGTGGCCTCCACTTGCCACAATTGGAGAAGGCCCTCGCACAGAAACGAAGACCCAACACAGCCAAAAATAAATAAATAAATAAATAAATAATAATTAAAAAATTAATATCTGCCGAAAGAAAAAAAAATAGCTCATACTACCCAATGAGATCTACAGATTCATTGTAACCTCTATCAAAACCCCAAAGGCATTCTTTCCAGAAATAGAAAAAAAAATCCTAAAATTCAAATGGAACTGCCAAATGCCCCAAAGAGTCAAGGCAGTCTTGAACAAGAAGAACAAAACTGGAGGCATCACACTTCCTGATTTCAAACTACACTTCTAGAGTCATCAAAACAGTATGGCATTGACATAAAACCAGACATATAAATCAATGGAACAGAATAGAGAGCCCATAAATAATAAATGTGTGATCACTTGACCTTTGGCAACAGTGCCACAATAGGTCCAAAAAAATGGTGTTGGGAAAACTGGATATCCACATGAAGAAGAATGACATTGGATCCTATCTCATACCGTATTAAAAAATCAATTTAAAATGGATTAAAGACTTAAACATGAGATAGAAACTGTAAGACTCCTAGAAGAAAACATAGGAAAAAGCTTCTTGACATTGGTCTGGACAGTGATTTTTTTTTTTTAATATGATCACAAAATCACAAGCAACAAAAGTAAAAATAGACACATAGGATTGCATCAAACTAAAAATCTTCTGAAACAAACAACTGCAGAAGAAACAATAGAGTGAAAAAGCAACCTATATTCGCAAACCATGTATCTGATAAAGGGTTAATTATCCAACATACATAGGGAGCTCATAAACTCAATAGAAAAAAAAAAAAACCAACAAAACCCTGATGAAAAGTAGACAAAAGACCTGAATACACAATTCTCAAAAGAAGACATACAAAAATCAACAGATATATGAAAAATCAACATCACTAATTATCAGGGGTATGCAAATCAAAACTACAATGAGATATAACCTCGAATCTGTTAGAGTGACTATTACCAAAAGACAAACGGTAACAAGTATTGATGAGGCTGTGTAGAAAAAGGAATCCTGATACAATAATGGTGGGATTGTAAATTGGTATAGCTATCCAGAAAAAAGTATGGAGGTTCCTCAGAAAGTTAAAAATAGAGCTACCATATGATCCAGCATTCCCACTTCTGGGTATATATCCAAAGGAAATGAAAACAGAATATCGTAAAGATATCTGGACTCCCATGTTCACTGCAACATTATTTACAACAGCAAAGATGTGAAAACTACCTTAATATCTGTTGATAGATGAATGGATCAAGAAAATGTGATACACACACACACACACACACACACACACACACACACACACACACATGCACACACAAGAATATTATTCACCAGACCAAAATTCTGCTGTTTGTGGCAACATGCATGATCCTGGAGGACATTATGCTAGGTGAAATAAGCCAGACACAGAAAGTTAAGTAATACATTACCTCACTTATATGTGGAGTCACAGAAGTGCTTTCATAGACACACACAGTAGGTTGCCAAGGGTTGAGGGGAAGGGAAAATGAGGAGATATTGACCAAAGGCTACAAAGTTTCAGTTATGTAAGATCAATAAGTTCTGGAGATCTAAAGTATAGCATGGTGACTATAGGTAACAATACTGTATTGTGTACTTGAAATTTGATAAGAGGGTAGATCCTAAGTATTTGTCCCCCACCCAAGCTGCTCCACGTAAATGGTAGCTATGTGACATGATGAATATATTAATTAGCTTGATTATGGTGATCATTTCACAATGTATACTTACATCAAAACATCAAGTTGTATACCTTAAATATACACAATTTCTCTTTGTCAATTATATCTCATAAAGCTGAAAAAAAAATTGTGTAATAATTTGGGCTATACTTTTCCCAGAAGTTCTTATATATTATTACATAATATTATGTCTATGTATGTTTACTCCACTAATCTGTGAGTGAACTTGTTGGCAAAGAATATAAACTACTCATCTTTGTATGAGTAAATTACTGCAGCATGTAGATGCTCAGTAAATGTTTGGTTGAATTCATATATGAATGCTGGGGTAAATTTGAGATTGCTGAATATGATTATTTTTAAGATTCCTAGACTATATAAATCACATATCCAAACTTTTATCATAAAAAGCCCAATACGTTTACTCAGGGTTTCCATTTCCTAGCTACTGAAATGAAAAAGAATTTGCCCCTTGGAGAATAATAATGCATTGTCCAATTAGTGTAACTAGTGAATGTTGTATTGAAAAGTTAAGTTACAGAACGAAGCACTTAATGAGAATTTAGGTATTGGAACTAAGGAAAAGGAGAATTAGGCATAGTCAGTAAGAAAGAAATCATAAATCTCAGGATGAAACATTATAATTTATTATTTATGAACCATTCACTTGGGAAACAGGAACTAATAAGTGGTATGTATGTTATAAAGTGATTAGCATGCTGCTAGCTATGCCACTAGCAGACAGTAACTCATCAGTAATATGCATGTTATAAAGTGATTAGAATGCTGCTAGCTATGCCATTAGCAAGCTGCTTAGCATTGTGCCAATTATTTAATCTCTTTGGACCTTAGGTTCCACCTTTGAGCATTAAATATTTTGGCCCTACAACAGCTTAGGTCCCACCTGTTATTATATGCCATGGTTACTTTTGATATATTCTTTTCCCACATATTAGAAAAACAGGTAGTCCACTCAGTTTCAATGACCCAGTAATCCAGAAAAACATCAGTTATATATATATATTGGAAGTGACATCTGCAAATTGAATACACCCCAATAATTTAGATCTAAAATTTATGGAGATGAGATGTCTTTTAAGGGTAATGATATTTAATCATAACTCCAGACAGTTTCGTGACAAGGACATTGAAACACAAATAATGTGAATGCACTACTTCTGACAGGAATTGCTTGTTTCCTGAATGTGCATTCCAGCACATGGAGAGATAAGGCAGAGGAGCACACTGGAGTTCAAAGAATTTTATTTTTTTATTTTTTATTTTTTTCATTCATTATAGACTTTAAAATTTTTTCTGTTTTCTTTTTAAAATTTTTATTTTATATTGGAATATAGTTGATCAACAATGTTGTGCTAGTTTCAGGTGCACAGCAAAGTGACTCAGAGATACATATACATGCATTTAAATTGCAGGGTTTGTGAAGATTATCTAAAGCTATCTATAAATCAAAAGTGCTCCCCCTAGGGCAGTGTGGTATAGTAGATAGGTCTGAGTTCAGAATCAAATGGAAATGGGATTAAAATTCATCTCTGCCATCAGCAGCTAAATTTATAGAATTTAATTTCCCTGTATCTTAATTTCTTCATCTATAAAATGGGGGTCATGATACCTACATTACATGGTTTTATAATAATAAATAAAACACCTTAAGTAAAGTGTTTGGTGCATAGTACGTACTTTAAAAGGGTGTTTCAGCTTCAGTTTTATTTTTTTTTCATTGACCTTAAAATCTACCTTGAAATCCACAGCACTGACAAGTGAAAATACATGAAATAACTCAAGAAATATTTACTCAGAGTCCTTTTGGCATCAGATAATTTTTTTTGAATTTTATGTTATTTTTTATACAGCAGGTTCTTATTAGTTATCTATTTTATACATATTAGTGTATATATGTCAGTCCCAATCTCCCAATTCATCACACCACCCCTCACTTTCCCCGCTTTGTGTCCATATGTTTGTTCTCTACATCTGTGTCTCTATTTCTGCCTTGCAAGCCAGATGATTTATTTATTTATATTTTTTATTTTTTATTTTTTTCAGATGATTTTTTTAAATGCTAGAGATACAATGGCATCTCTAGACCGACATGATTCTTTCTTTCATGGAGTTTATTCTAGTAGGGGAGAAAGACAAAAAAAAAAAAAATAAGAACAAAATATCATTAGAAGTTGTGATATCTGCTCTGAAGGAAACAAATAGGAATTATGGGAAAATAGTGAAATATTGGGTAGTAGGGATCAGAAGAGAAATCTACTGTATTAAAAAAGGAAAATGTATCAGTTTAAGTTAAAGGTAATAAATTATTACACTAAATTCAAGAGGATATGCATGGGTCAGCAAGATATCGTAGAGAAGCAGAATAACTCAAGCAAATGAAGTCAATAGTGATTTTTATCAGAAGTTGAGCAACTGTGATCTAGGTAGTTTCACTTTGGAAGAAGTCTGGGGCTGGATTTGGGAAAGAATTTTAGATCATCATGGTTGTAGTCTGGATTCTAGGTAAAAAAGGTCTGTAGCAAGCCTAACTACTCCAGAACTTCTTGGATACCAAAGTTCTGCTGTACCTTTCATGACTTGGTCAGGGTGAATAAGTAAGTTCTTTGTGAATCATGTTGCTCCCACTATTATGTCTAATACTACTATTCTGCTAGGAAAATTTAGAGGGAGCAAGACAGTTAATTAAAAGTAAAACATCAGGTAGAAGGAAGAATTAGTATGTGAGGAGTAAATGGGGCTTCGAGGTAACTGTGGGCAAGGTAATTTACCAACCATGATTTCACTGAGAATAATCAAAAATTTTGGATAAAATCTTAAACAGTATCTCCTTGAAAGCAGCAGAGAGCTACAAGGAAATGAAAAATTAAAGGAATAAGATCTTGGAAAAGAAAGAAATTGCAAGAGATGAGCCCAGTGTTTGACTTCTAAGACAAATTTAGAATTATAAAGGCAACATGTATGTATGTATGTAATTGAAGTATTGCCTATATTACTGTGAGAGTCCAATGTCCTATCTTAAAGGATGATCAGTGATTGAATGGACAGACAAAATTCATAGTCATATGATAGAATACTGTACAAAGCATACATAGAATTAAGTTAAACAGAACTACATTTATCAGCATGGGTGGATTTGCAAAATCCAACATTGAATGAAAGTAGGAAGTCCAGTGAAGTGTGTAGATGTATTTATTTTACAAGCATGCACAAGTAATTGTATATATTTTTATGCATATACAAATGCTTAAGAAAAGTATAAAATAGTTGTTTATTGCTTTGGAGTTATCTGGTAAGATCCTATGTTAAATCATTGCTGGAACTAAAAACATACTAAACAGAGTTACAGACTAACAAAGAAAAAAAAGCCCACAAACTAAGAGCATACATAATACTACTCAAACTAGTAAGTTTTTTACCTCAATGAACTAAGATCTCATTTGGAAATAATAGCTTACAAAAAAACCTGTCTTTTCATCTGGATACAGATTCTGTACCCAAATATGATTTAATATATTTTGATGAATATGTAAGAGTAAAATAATGGAAGGAAGTTTAGAAGGGTACACTTTAATACATGGTGGGGATAGGGATGGGACAGATAACTTATCTTTTATAACAGATAAAAGAGATGCACACCCCAAAAATCTGAGATTATATCTGCTCTGATAATGATATTATGTCATCAACTGGAGGGTATTTTTAATTGAAATCTGCATGTTTAGGATCCATGAATACCTATAGGAAGAAGAGCACACTTTTCAATTCAGAATGTTGTTTAATTTAAAGTCTTAGGGAAATGAAGAATAGAGTTTTCAAAGGGGAAGAAATAATCTACCCTGTCAAATCGGTTTTTCAAGGGAAATAAGTGAACTGAGTGTGAATAAGCAAGACAAGTCTTGGGCCTCTTTGCGATCTTCGGTTCTGGTGAAGTCCCTAAAACAATAATTTCAACTATTTGTTACCTGGGGACCTGTTAGTAAACAAAATATGTATTAAAATGTTTATAGTATTAATTGATCAATAATCAGTTTAACTTTTAATTCTTAGAAATGTGTTGTAGTGCACACCTTAAGCAATGATTTAATCAGAGCTCCCAACGATGGGAAATATCACATACTCTCATATTTAGTCAAGGTGGTTTGTGTAATAGACAAGCTGTCTCCAGTAGTGGATAGATTGAAATTTTCATCCAGAGAGTATTTAATGTTTTCATTTAGTGTGCTTGCTTATCACCAGTGATCTGCCCTGTATTGCACTTGTGTTCTTCTATGATCATCACAACTTGCATTTGTTTGTCTTGCTCTGTTGTGCTCTTTGATTGCCAAAGCCTTTCTCCTCCTTCTTTTTCTCAGCTCATATTCATTGTCATGTAGTATGTTATAGTACATGTGGTCATTCCTTTAGTGTCATATCAGCATTTCTTCTCCTGTTTCTCGGAGTTATTTATTATGGTGCCATTTTGTTCACTTCTTAAAATCTCTGATCATTTAAATAAATGCTCAGATGTGCATCGTGTTTCTAGGTTAATATAAGCTCTCAGAATCATGTAGAATAGAGTTACATTTTTTTGCTCACTACATATATGCACTCAAAAGGAAAGTTGCTCACTTTATGGGAGACACTCAAGAACTGAGGCCAATGAGGAAACAGCAGTCATGTTTTCTATCTAATGTTCACACCTGGGTATGGGTCAATGAGCAGAATGGTTGGGAATCAAACACACTATTTAATTGTCTTTTCTGTTTCTCTCTGTCTCATTAATTTGCGTTTCTGTCCTCCCCGTCTCCTGGATGCATAAAAAATGCACATATAATGTCTACAAAGGGTGATTTCCTGAAACAAAGTTATGAATTATTTTACACATTGAGTTAATTGTAACAGCTAGATTTTAACTGAGATATAGAAATTTCAAGCTCATGTTTATATGGATGGAATGATAAAGCTCAGAGACATTGTAATTCTCAGTCATCTCTGCCTGTCAGCATTTATACATGAGTGTGTATAATTTTCATGTAATTTTCACGGTTCTGACATTCACTATTTGATGTGATCATGTAGAAATGACTTCCAAACGAGTCTTGTAAAAACACAGATGAATGTTTTTTTTCTGTAGGAGTGTGTAGAATTGATGTTATTTCTTTTTAAATATTTTGTAGAATTTGCCAGTAAAACAATATGGAACTGAAAATTTCTTTTTTTTTTGGAGTTAAAAAAAATATTTATTGACTTTTTCTTTTGGTAAGAACAATTAACATGAGATCTACATTCTTAATAAAGTTTAAAGATATGATACAATATTGTTGACTATATGCACAAAGTTGTAGAGTTGATCTCCAGAGCTTATTCATCTTGCTTAACTGAAACTTTATGTCAATTAGTTAGTAACTCCCATTCCTCCCTCTCCCTATCCCCTGGAAACCAACATTCCACTCTTTGATTCTATTAATCTGACTGTTTTCGATACCTCATATATGTGGAATCACATTGTTTTGTTTTCCTTTGACTGGTTTACTTTTTTTTTAACATCTTTATAGGAGTATAATTGTTTTAAAATGTTGTATTAGTTGCTGCTGTATAACAAAGTGAATCTGCTATACATATATTTCCATATCCCCTCCCTGTTGCATCTCCCTCCCACCTGCCCTATCCTGCCCCTCTAGGGGGACACAAAGCACTGAGCTGATCTCCCTGTGCGATGCAGCTGTATCCCACTAGCTATCTATTTTACATTTGGTAGTGTATATATGTCAGTGTTACTCTCTCATTTTGTCCCGGCTTACCCTTCCGCTCCCTGTGTCCTCAAGTCCATTCTCTGTGTCTGTGTCGTATTCCTGTCCTGCCCCTAGGTTCAGCAGCAGAACTTTTTTTTTTTTTTTTTTTTTTAGATTCCATATATATGTGTTAGCATACAGTATTTGCTTTACTCTTTCTGAGTTACTTCACTTTTTTTTGACAGACTCTAGATCTGTCCATCTCACTACAAATAACTCAATTTCCTTTCTTTTTATGGCTGAGTAATATTCCATCGTATATATGTGCCACATCTTCTTTATCCATTCATCTGTTGATGAACATTTAGGTTGCTTCCATGTCCTGGCTATTTTAAATAGTGCTGCAATAAACATTGTGGTACATGTCTCTTTTTGAATTATGGTTTCATCAGGTATATGCCCAGTAGTGGGATTGCTGGGTCATATGGTAGTTTTATTTTTAGTTTTTAAAGTAACTTCCATACTGTTCTCCATAGTAGCTGTATCAATTTACATTCCATCAAGAGTGCAAGAGGGTTCCCTTTTCTCCACACACTCTCCACCATTTATTGTTTATAGATATTTTGATGATGGCTATTCTTACTGCTGTGAAGTGATACCTCATTGTAGTTTTGATTTGCATTTCTCTAATGATTAGTGTTGTTGAGCATCCTTTCATGTGTTTGTTGGTGATCTGTATATCTTCTTTGGAGAAATGTCTGGTTAGGTCTTCTGCCCTTTCTTGGATTGGATTGTTTGTTTTTTTGATGTTGTGGTGCATGACCTGCTTGAATACTTTGGAGATTAATCTTTAGTCAGTTGCTTCATTTGCAAATATTTTCTCCCATTTTGAGGGTGGTCTTTTCATCTTGTTTATGGTTTCCTTTGCTGTGCAGAAGCTTTTAAGTTTCATTAGGTCCCATTTGTTTATTTTTGTTTTTAATCTCCATTACTCTAGAAGGTGGGTCAAAAAAGGTCTTGCTGTGATTAATGTCAAAGAGTGTTCTTCCTGTGTTCTCCTCTAACAGTTTTACAGTGTCTGGTCTTACATTTAAGTCTTTAATCAATTTTGAGTTTATTTTAGTGTATGGTGTAAGGGAGTGTTCTAAATTCATTCTTTTACATGTAGCTGTCCAGTTTTCCCAACACCACTTTGGGAAAAATAGAGGCTGTCTTTTCTCCATTGTATATTCTTGTCTCCTTTATCAAAAATAAGGTGACCATAGGTGCGTGGGTTTATCTGTGGACTTTCTATCCTGTTCCATTGATCTATATTTCTGTTTTTCAGCCCATATCATACTATCTTGATTACAGTAGCTTTGTAGTATAGTCTGAAGTCAGGGAGCCTGATTCCTCCAGCTCCGTTTTTCTTTCTCAAGATTGCTTTGGCTATTTGTGGTCTTTGTGTTTCCATACAAATTGTGAAATTTTTTCTTGTAGTTCTGTGAAAATGCTTTTGGTAGTTTGATAGGGATTGCATTGAATCTGTAGATTGCTTTGGGTAGTATATAGTCATTTTCACAATGTTGACCCTTCCAATCCAAAAACATGGTATATCTCTCCATCTGTTTGTATCATCTTTAATTTCTTTCATCAGTGTCTTATAGTTTTTTGCATACAGGTCTTTTGTCTCCTTAGGTAGGTTTATTCCTAGGTATTTGACTCTTTATGTTGCAGTGGTAAATGGGAGTGTTTCCTTAATTTCGTTTTCAGATTTTTCATTATTAGTGTATAGGAATGCAAAAGATTTCTGTGCATTAATTTTGTGTACTGCTACTTACCAATTTCATTGATTAGCTCTAGTAGTTTTCTGGTAGTATCTTTAGGATTCTCTATGTATAGTATTATGTCATCTGCAAACAGTGACAGTTTTACTTCTTTTCTGATTTGGATTCCTTTTATTTCTTTTTCTTCTCTGATTGCTGTGGCTAAAACTTCTAAAACTATGTTGAATAATAGCAGTGAGGTTGGGCAACCTTATCTTGTTCCTGATGTTAGAAGAAGTGCTTTCAGTTTTTCACCATTAAGAACAATGTTGGCTGTGGGTTTGTCATATATGGCCTTTATTATGTTGAGATAGGTTCCCTCTATGCCCACTTTCTGGAGGGTTTTTATTATAAATGGATATTGAACTTTGTCAAAAGCTTTTTCTGCATCTATTGAGATTATCATATGATTTTTATCCTTCAATTTGTTAATATGGTATATCACACTGATTGATTTGTGTATATTGAAGAATCCTTGCATTCCTGGGATAAAGCCCACTTGATCATGGTGTATGATCCTTTTAATGTGCTATTGGATTCTGTTTGCTAGTATTTTCTTGAGCATTTTTGCATCTGTGTTCATCAGTGTTAATGGCCTGTAGTTTTCTTTTTTTGGTGACATCTTTGTCTGGTTTTGGTATCAGGGAGATGGTGGCCTCGTAGAATGAGTTTGGGAGTGTTCCAACGTCTGCTGTATTTTGGAAGAGTTTGAGGAGGATAGGAGTTAGCTCTTCTCTATATGTTTGATAGAATTTGCCTGTGAAGCCATCTGGTCCTGGGCTTTTGTTTGTTGGAAGATTTTAAAACACAGTTTCAATTTCAGTGCTTGTAATTGGTTTGTTTATATTTTCTATTTCTTCCTGGTTCAGTCTCGGAAGGTTGTGCTTTTCTGAGAATGTGTCTATTTCTTCCAGGCTGTCCATTTTATTGGCATATAGTTGCCTGCAGTAATCTCTCATGATCCTATGTATTTTTGCAGTGTCAGTTGTTTCTTCTCTCTTTTCATTTCTAACTCTGTTGATTTGAGTCTTCTTCCTTTTTTTCTTGATGAGTCTGGCTTATGGTTTATCAATGTTGTTTATCTTCTCAAAGAACAAGGTTTTAGTTTTTTGATCTTTGGTATTGTTTCCTTCACTTCTATTTCATTTATTTCTGGTCTGATCTTTATGATATCTTTCCTTCTGCTAACTTTGGGGTTTTTTTTGTTCTTCTTTCTCTAATTGCTTTAGGTGTAAGGTTAGGTTGGGTATTTGAGAGATTTTTCTTGTTTCTTGAGGTAGGATTGTATTGCTCTAAAATTCCCTCTTAGAACTGCTTTTGCCACATCCCATAGGTTTTGGGTTGTCATGTTTTCACTGTCATTTGTTTCTAGGTATTTTGTGATTTCCTCTTTGACTTCTTCAGTGATCTCTTGGTTATTTAGTAGTGTATTGTTTATCCTCCATGTGTTTGTATTTTTTACAGATTTTTTCCATAATTGATATCTAGTCTCATAGCGTTGTGGTTGGAAAAGATACTTGATATGATTTCAGTTTCCTTAAATTAACCGGGGCTTGTTTTGTGACCCAAGATGTGATGTATCCTGGAGAATGTTCCATTAACACTTGAGAAGAAAGTGTATTCTGTTGTTTTTGGATGAAATGTCCTATAAATATCAATTAAGTCCATCTTCTTTAATGTGTCATTTAAAGCTTGTGTTTCCCTATTTATTTTCATTTTGGATGATCTATCCATTAGTGAAAGTGGGGTGTTAAAGTTCCCTACTATGATTGTGTTACTGTCGATTTCCTCTTTTATGACTGTTAGCATTTGCCTTATGTATTGAGGTGCTCCTATGTTGGGTGCATAAATATTTACAATGTTATGTCTTCTTCTTGGTTTGATTCTTTGATCATTATGTATATCCTTCTTTGTCTCTTGTAGTAGTCTTTATTTTAAAGTCTATTTTGTCTGATATGAGAATTGCTACTCCAGCTTTCTTTTGATTTCCATTTGCATGGAATATCTTTTTCCATCCCCTCACTTTCAGTCTATATGCATCCCTAGGTCTGAAGTGGGTCTCTTGTAGACAGCATATATATGGGTCTTGTTTTTGTGTCTGTTCAGCCAGTCTATGTCTTTTGGTTGGAGCATTTAATCAATTTACATTTAAGGTAATTATTGATTTATATGTTCCTATTACCATTTTCTTAATTGTTTTGGGATTGTTATTGTAGGTCTTTTCCTTCTTTTGTGTTTCCTGCCTAAAGTATTTCCTTTAGTATTTGTTGTAAAGCTAGTTTTGTGGTGCTGAATTCTCTTAACTTTTGCTTGTCTGTAAAGGTTTTAATTTTTCTGTCAAATCTGAATGAGATCCTTGCTGGGTAGAGTAATCTTGGTTGGTTTTTTCCCTTTCATCACTTTAAATATGTCCTGCCACACCCTTCTGGCTTGGAGAGTTTCTGCTGAAGGATCAGGTGTTCACCTCATGACGATTCCCTTGTATGTTATTTGTTGTTTTACATTTGCTGCTTTTGTGTGTGTGTGTGTGTGGTACGCGGGCCTCTCACTGCTGTGGCCTCTCCCACCGTGGAGCACAGGCTCCGGACGTGCAGGCTCAGCGGGCATGGCTCACGTGCCCAGCTGCTCCGTGTCATGTGGGATCCTCCCGGACCAGGGCACGAACCCGTGTCTCCTGCATCGGCAGGCGGACTCTCAACCACTGTGCCACCAGGGAAGCCCTCCTTTGCTGCTTTTAATATTTTTTATTTGTGTTTAATATTTTTTAGTTTGAATATTATGTTCTTGGCTTGTTTTTCCTTGGATTTATCTTGTATGGGACTCTGTGCTTCGTGGACTTGATTCACTATTTCTTTTCCCATGTTAGGGTAGTTTTCAACTGTAATATCTTCAAATATTTTCTCAGTCCCTTTCTTCTTCTCTTCTTCTTCTGGGACCCTTATAATTCAAATATAGGTGTGTTTAATGTTGTCCCTGAGGTCTCTGAGACTGTCCTCAATTCTTTTCATTGTTTTTTCTTATTCTGGTCTGCAGTAGTTATTTCCACTATTTTATCTCCAGGTCACTTATCCATTCTTCTGCCTCAGTTGATCTGCTATTGATTCCTTCTAGAGAATTTTTTTTTTTTTTTTGCAGTACGCGGGCCTCTGACCGTTGTGGCCTCTCCCGTTGCGGAGCACAGGCTCCAGACGCACAGGCCCAGCAGCCATGGCTCACTGGCCCAGCCGCTCCGCGGCATGTGGGATCTTCCCGGACCGGGACACGAACCCGTGTCCCCAGCATCGGCAGGCAGACTCTCAACCACTGCGCCACCAGGGAAGCCCGAGAATTTTAAATTTCATTTATTTGTGTTGTTCATCATTGTTTGCTCTTTAGTTCTTCTAGGTCCTTGTTAAACATTACTTGTATTTTCTCCATTCTATTTCCAAGATTTTGGATCATCCTTACTAACATTACTGCCTATTCCATCTTCATTTGTTTGGTCTGGTGGGTTTTTACACTGCTCCTTCATCTGCTGCATACTTCTCTGTCTTCTTATGTTGTTTAACTTACTCTGTTTGGGGTCTCCTTTTTGCAGACTGCAGGTTTGTAGTTCCCTTTGTTTTTGGTGTCTCCCCCCAGTGGGTTAGGTTGGTTCAGTGGCTTATGTAGGCTTCCTGGTGGAGGGGACTGGTGCCTGTGTTCTGGTGGGTGGGGCTGGATCTTGTCTTTCTGGTGGTCAGGTCTGTGTCCGGTGGTGTTTTGGGGCATCGGTGAACTTAGTATGATTTAGGCAGCCTCTCTGCTAATGGGTGGGGTTGTGTTCCTGTTTTGCTAGTTGTTTGGCATGGGGTGTCCAGCACTGGAGTTTCCTGGCTGTTGGGTGGGGCTGGGCCTTAGCATTGAGATGGAGATCTCTGGTAGAGCTCTTGCCAATTGATATTGCGTGGGGCCAGGAGGTCTGTGGTGGTTCAGTGTCCTGAACTTGGCTCTCCCTCCTCAGAAGCTTAGGTGTGACACCTGACCGGAGCACGAAGGCTGTGTTAGCCAGATGACTCAGAAGAAAAGAGAGAAAAAAGATAGACCAAATAATAATAATAATTAAAAAAATAACAGAAGAAGAGAGCAACCAAACCAATAAACAAATCCACCAATGATAACAAGCACTAAAAACTGTTCTACGATAAACGTAAAAATCAGAAACAAATCAGTCACAGATAGCAAACCCTGAGTCTACTGTTGCTCTCAAAGTTCATTGCCTCAATTTTGAGATGATTTGTTGTTTATTCAGGTATTCCACAGATGCAGGCTACATCAAGTTGATCGTGGGGATTTAATCCACTGCTCCTGAGGCTGCTAGGAAACATTTCCCTTTCTCTTTTCTGTTCTCACAGCTCCTGGTGTTCAGCTTTGGATTTGGCCCCACCCATGTAGGTCACTCTCAGGTATCTGTTCCCACCCAGAGAGGACAGGGTTAAAGCAGCTGCTGATTAGGGGGCTCTTGCTCATTCAGGACGGGGGAGGGAGAGGTACAGTTGTCATAATTGGAATGTGGGGGGAGCCTGCAGTGGCAGAGTCTGGCATGATGTTTCAACAGCCTGAAGCATGCTGTGTGTTCTCCTGGGGAACTTGTCCCTGGATCATGGGACCCTGGCAATGGTGTGCTGTACAGGCTCCCAGAGGGATGTGGATTGTGGCCCGTGCTTGCACACAGAATTCTTTGTGGCTGCAGCAGCAGTGTTAGCGTTTCATGTCCATCTCTGGGGTCTAAGCTGATAGCCGTGTCTCATGCCCATCTCTGCAGCTTGTTTAGGTAGTGCTCTGTCTTCTGTGGGCATCAGGGAAGGAATCCCCTCTCCTCACGTACCCGGAAACAATGGTCTTTTGCCTCCTAGGCAGGTCCAGACTTTTTCCGGACTCCCTCCTGGCTACCTGTGGCTCACTAACCCCCTTCAGGCTGTGTTCACACAGCCAACCCCAGTCCTATTCCTGGGATCTGACCTCCAAAGCCCGAAACTCAGCCCCCAGCCTCCAGCCTCCACCCACCCCGGCAGGTGAGCAGACAAGCCTCTCAGGATGGGGAGTGCTTGTCGACACTGATCCTTTGAGCAGGAGTCTCTCTGCTTTGCCTTCTGTATCCCTGTTGTTGTACTCTCCTCCATGGCTCCAAAGATTCCACCCTGTCCACACCCCCGTCTCCTCCATTGAAGGGGCTCCCTAATGTGTGGAAACATTTCCTCCCTCACAGCTCCCTCCCAGAGGTGCAGGTCCTGTCCCTATTCTTTTATCTCTGTTTTTTTTTTTTTTTTTTTTCTTTTGCCCTACCCAGGTATGTGGCGATTTTCTTGCCTTTTGGGAAGTCTGAGGTCTTCTGCCAGCTTTCAGTAGATGTTCGGTAGGAGATGTTCCACATGTAGATGTATTTTTGATGTATTTGTGGGGAGGAAGGTGATCTCCATGTCTTACTCCTCTGCCATCTTGAAGGTCCCTGAAAATTGCTTTTTTGAAAGGTTTTAAACTATGAATGCAATTTCTTTAATAGTTATAGGACTACTTAGGTTATCTAGTTCATCGTGGATGAGTTCGAATAGTTTGTGGGTTATGAAGAATTGGACCATTATACAAGTTGTTCAGATTTATGTGCCTAGGGTTAGTTGCTCACAGTATTCATTTATTATCCTTTTAATGTCTGTGAGATTTTCAGTGATACTCCCTGTTTTATTTCTGATATTATTAATTTTTGCCTTCTCTCTCCTATTTGTCTGTCTTGCTAGAGGTTTATCAATTCTATTGTTCTTTTTAAAGAACCAATTTTTGGTTTCACGGATTTTCACTATTGTTTTTGTTTCCAAATCATTGATTGCTGCTCTTATTTTTATTATTTCTTATCTTCTGCTTGATTTGTGTTTATTTTGATCTTGTTTTTCTAGTTTCTCAAAGCAGAAGTCTAGATTATGAGTTGAAACCTTTCTTCTACTCTAATATTAGTATTAAATGTTATAAACTTTCTACAAGCACTGCTTTTATTGTGTCTCACAAATTTTGATATGTTGTATTTTTATTTTCCCGCAGTTCAGAATATTTTCTAATTTACTTTAAGGCTTGTTCTTTGACCATGTTTGAGTATTTTCTCTTGTTTTTCTGTTATTGATTTCTAGCTTAACTCCATTTCAGTCAGAGAACATACTTTGCATGATTGCAATTCTTTTAAATTGGTAATGTTTGTTTCAAGACAACATGCCAGAGGTTTGTTTCATGATTTATCTGGATAAATTTTCAATGTGCACTTGAAAAAAAAAAAGAGTTTTGCTTTGGTTGGGTGCAGTATTCTATAGATGGCAGTTAGATATAGTTGTTAGATAATATTTTCTTAGTTCATCTATATGTTTATTGATTTATTTTTCACTAGTTATATCTATTATCGAGAGTATTGATGCCTACAACTATTCTTGTGGGTTTAGCTATTTCTCCCTTCAATTCTGTCAGATTTTGCTTCTTATTTTTTGAAATGCTTTTGTTAAATGCATGAACATCTGTTTTTGAGAAATAGGATTTGTGTTACATGAACAAGACTATTAGAAAAAGAGGATAACGTGTAAGGGATTTGTATTTTATTTCATGACAATATATCATATATAGGACTTACTATAGATGAAAAACTTAGTTTTTTGAAATACAGTTACAGAAATAACCAAGTTGTAATTTGTGAAACAATTCAAATCTGAGCAAAGTGTGATCTCTTTTTAGTATATCATTATGAGGATTCATATAACATTTTCCAAGAGTTATAAAGAAACAGACAACTGATTTTTCCACCTGGAGAAGATAATTACAGTTTTAAAAAATGATTTTTTGCAAACTAAGTTGTAAATGAGAATGTCATGAACTTAGCACCAAGTAGCTTACTTTACAAGACTGTTCAAACTAGAAGAGAAGAGATGTCTTTTTCCATTTAGAAATGAATATTCTGGGTGAACTCCTGTTCTGTGTGTGAGGAGCTTAGTAGTCAACACTCCATCCAAATAACATGTAAAAAGGTGAATGGGTTGAAAAATCAACTCTTCTTGGATCTGAAAGAGAGGGGAGGACACAGAGTAAACAGCTGCCCCCAAGACTGGAGAGATAAGCAAGTGAATACAGGGAGTCACACCATACCAGAGAGGAGACACATGAGTGGAAACCAGTGCCAAGGTAGGAACAACTGAAAAACTGAATTGTAATTGGTAAATTGCTGGAGCTCAATGAGGACAACTGTGAGAGTTATAAACTCCAGAGGGACCCAGTCATGTGTGGCGGGGGGGCGGGAGAGGGTGCGCTTCAACATATTGTAAGACTTACCTCCGTGAGCTCAACCAGTTTCCTACAGTAAATATCAGAAGAGAATCTCCTCTTGCTTCTGGCAAGGGGAGGGGAAATGGAACCATTTTGAAATCCTCCAGAGTTCTGTTCTTAACAAGGCCTGCCTTCAGGAGAAACTAGTTAACCAGAGTCTAACCTACTGGGGTATTATCATATCCCAGCTGACCTGGGGCAAGGGAAATAGCCATCTCCAGCTCACAATAACCATCCAGTCCCATTTAACGGGGGAGGAAAAAATGCTGAGAAGCACTTGTGAAGTTCACAGTCCAGAAGCCTAGGCTCACTAAAACGCTGAGACCTAATCATAGGGCTATAGAATATTTCCTCTCCCCCCACAGCTCACCACCACATTACTGAAGTCCTATTTACAGCATTTCCCTTTATTCAAGCCATTATATTTGGTTATCAAAAGTTATAAGGCACACCAAAAGGTAAAAAACACAATTTTAAGAGACAGAGCAAGCATCAGAACTAGATAGGGCAGGGATGTTGGAATTATCATACTGGGAATCTTAAACAATGATAATTAATATACTGAGAGTTCTAGTGGATAAAGTAGACACATGAAAGAACAGATGGGCAATGCAGAGACATGAAAATCCTAAGAAAGAACCAAAAAGAAATGATAGATATCTTAAGAATTATAACAGAAATGAAGATTACCTTTGATTGGCTTATTGGTATATTGAACATGACTGAGGAAAGAATCTGTGAGTAACAGCATATATCAACAGAATCTACAAAAACTGAAAAGCAAGGAGAAAAATACTAAAATCCAGAGCAGAATATACAAAGACTGCAGGACAATTACAAAAATTAAAGTACACATGTAATGGATAACCAGAGGGAAAGGAAAGGGAGCAAGGAACAGAAGAAGTATTTGAAACAATACTGACTGAGAATTTTCTTAAATTGATATCAGACACCAAACCACAGATCCAGGAAACTCAGAGAATAAGCAGGATAATTGCCAAACTAATAAACAAAAAACCCACGAAAACTACACATAAGCACATCATTTTCACAATACAGAAAATCAAAGATAAAGAAAAAACCCTGAAAGAAGCCAGAGGATGAAAATACCTTACTTGTAGAGGAGCAAAGATAAGAATTACAGCTGACTTCTCAGAAACCATGCAGCAAGAAAACAGTGGATTGAATATTTAAAGTGCTGGCAGAAAACCGCACCAACCTAGAATTCTGTACCTTGCAAAATTTTCTTTCAAAACTGAAGGAGAAATAGACTTTGTCAGACAAACATTGAGGGAATTTGTTATCAGAAACCCTCCTTTGAAAGAAATGTGAAAAGAAATTAGTTAGAGCGAAGGAAAATAATATAGGTTAGAAAACTCAGATCTACATAAACCAAGGAAGAGCATAAAAGAAAAAATAAATGAAGGTAAAAAAAAACCTTTTATTTTTCTTATTCGTTGATTGACCTAACAGGTAACAGTTTGTTCAAAATAATAATACTGACAATATATTTGATTATGTATGTGTATGTATATCATATGTGTATGTATTTAAATATATGCATATGTATCCTTGTATATAAGTAAAAGCAATGATAACAATAATAAAGGGATGTAAGGAACTAAAAATATTTTGGAATTATAAGGTACTCACACTACCCATGAATTGGTATACTGTTATTAGAAAGTGGGCTTAGGTTAGCTGTAAATGTGTATTGAAAACTCTAGGGCAACTACCAAAAAAAAGTGAAAGAAAAAGTATAACTGATATACTAAAAAAAGGGAGAAAATGGAATCACATAAAATGATCAATTAAAATCACATAAGGCAAAAAAAGTGAAAAACAAAAACAAACAAAGAACAGGACAACAAATAGAAAACAAAAGTGAAGATTGTAGATATTAATCCAACTATATCAATAATCACTTAGAACGTCAGTGGTCTAAATGCACCAATTAAGACACAGAGATTGTCAGAATGGATCTAACGCAAGACCCAACTATATATTGTCTACAAGAAATCCAACTTAAATATAGAGACTCATCAAGAAAAGAAGGGAGAAGACTCCAATCAACAGAATTAGAAATGAAAAAGGAGAAGAAACAACTGACACTGCAGAAATAAAAAGGATCATGAGAGATTACTACAGGCAACTATATGCCAATAAAATGGACAGCCTGGAAGAAATGGACACATTCTTAGAAAAGCACAACCTTCCGAGACTGAACCAGGAAGAAATAGAAAATATAAACAAACCAATCACAGGCACTGAAACTGAGACTGTGATTAAAAATCTTCCGACAAACAGAAGCCCAGGACTAGATGGCTTCACAGGCAAATTTTATCAACATTTAGAGAAGAGCTAACACCTATCCTTCTCAAACTCTTCCAAAATGTAGCAGAGGGAGGAACACTCCCAAACTCATTCTACGAGGCCACCATCACCCTTGTACCAAAACCAGAAAAAAGATGTCACAAAAAAAGAAAACTACAGGGCATTAACACTGATGAGCATAGATGCAAAAATCCTCAAAAAATACTAGCAAACAGAATCCAACAGCACATTAAAAGGATCATACACTATGATCAAGTGGGGTTTATCCCAGGAATGCAAGGATTCTTCAATATATGCAAATCAATCAATGTGTTACACCATATTAACATATTGAAGTATAAAAACTATATGATAATCTCAATAGATGCAGAAAACCTTTCGACAAAATTCAACACCCACTTATCATAGAAACCCTCCAGAAAGTGGGCATAGAGGGAACCTACCTCAACATAATAATATGTGGGCCATACATGAAAAACCCACAGCCAACATTGCTCTCAATGGTGAAACTCTGAAGTCATTTCCTCTATGGAACAAGACAAGGGTGCTCACTCTCACCATTTTTATTCAACATAGTTTTGGAAGTTTTAGACATAGCAATCAGAGAAGAAAAACAAATAAAAGGAATCCAAATCGGAAAAGAAGAAGTAAAGCTGTCACTGTTTGCAGATGACATAATTCTATACACAGAGAATCCTAAAGATGCTACCAGTAAACTACTAGAGCTAATCAATGAATTTGGTAAAGTAGCAGGATACAAAATTAATGCAAAGAAATCTCTAGCATTCCTCTACACTAATGATGAAAAATCTGAAAGACAAATTAAGGAAACACTCCCATTTACCATTGCAACAAAAAGAATCAAATACTTAAGAATAAACCTACCTAAGGAGAAAAAAGACCTGTATGCAGAAAAGTATAAGACACTGATGAAAGAAATTAAAGATGATACAGACAGATGGAGAGATATACCATGTTTTTAGATTAGAAGAATCAACATTGTGAAAATGACTATACTACTCAGAGCAATCTACAGATTCAATGTATTCGCTATCAAACTACCAATGGCATTTTTCACAGAACTAGAAGAAAAAATTTCACAATTTGTATGGAAACACAAAAGACCCTGAATAGCCAAAGCAATCTTGGGAAAGAAAAATGGAGCTGGAGGAACCAGGCTCCCTGACTTCAGACTATGCTATAAAGCTACAGTAATCAAGACAGTATGGTACTGGCACAAAAACAGAAATATAGATCAATGGAACTGGATAGAAGGCCCAGAGATAAAGCCCTGCACATATGGTCACCTTATCTTTGATAAGGGAAGCAAGAATATACAATGGAGAAAAGACAGCCTCTTCAAAAAGTGGTGTTGGGAAAACTGGACAGCTACATGTAAAAGAATGAAATTAGAACACTCTCTAACACCATACACAAAAATAAACTCAAAATGGATTAAAGACCTATAAAACTCAGCTATATATGTACATATATCCCCATATCCCCTATAAAACTCTTAGAGGGAAACATAGGCAGAACACTCTATGACATAAATCACAGCAGGATCCTTTTTGACCCACCTCCTAGAGAAACGGAAATAAAAACAAAAATAAACAAATGGGAGCTAATGAAACTTAAAAGTTTTTGCACAGCAAAGGAAACCATAAACAAGATGAAAAGACAACCCTTAGAATGGGAGAAAATATTTGCAAATGAACCAATTGACAAAGGATTAACCTCCAAAATATACAAGCAGCTCAATATCAAAAAACAACCCAATCCAAAAATGGGCAGAAGACCTAAATAGACGTTTCTCCAAAGAAGATATACATATTGCCAAGAAACACATGAAAGGATGCTCAACATCACTAATCATTAGAGAAATGCAAATCAAAACTACAATGAGGTATCACCTCACACCAGTCAGAATGGCCATCATCAAAAAATCTACAAACTATAAGTGCTGGAGAGGGTGTGGAGAAAAGGCAACCCTGTTGCACTGTTGGTGGGAATGTAAATTGATACAGCCAGTATGGAGAACAGTTGGAGGTTCCTAGAAAACTAATAATAGAACTACCATATGACCCAGCAATCACACTACTGAGCATATACCCTGAGAAAACCATAATTCAAAATGGGACATGTACCACCGTTTTCATTGCTGCACTATTTACAGTAGCCAGGACATGGAAACAACCTAAGTGTCTGTTGACAGATGAATGGATAAAGAAGATATGGCACATATGTACAATGAATATTACTCTGCCATAAAAAGAAATGAAATTGAGTAGTGAGGTGGATGGACCTAGAGACTGTCATACAGAGTGAAGTAAGTCAGAACGAGAAAAACAAATACCATATGCTAACACATATATACGGGATTTTTTTTAAAAAGTGGTTCTGACAAACCTAGGGGCAGGACAGGAATAAAGACGCACATGCAGAGAATGGACTTGAGGACTCGGGGAGGGAGAAGGGTAAGCCAGGATGATGTGAGAGAGTAGCACTGACATATATATATATACTACCAAATGTAAAATAGATAGCTAGTGGGAAGCAGCCACATAGCACACAGAAATCAGCTCAGTGCTTTGTGACCATCTAGAGAGGTGGGATAGGGAGGGTCAGAGGGAGACGCAAGAGGGAGGGGATATGGGGATATATGTATATGTATAGCTGATTCACTTTGTTATACAGCAGAAACTAACACAACATTGTAAAGCAACTCTACTCTAGTAAAGATGTAAAAAAAAACAATTTGGTTAGCACTTACTGTCTTTATTTTCATTATGCTATATACTGTTTTTTTAACCATAAAATTTAACTTACCAGTAGTTTGTGTTGACATTGTCCAGATGTCCAAACTTGGTAAAGTTTTAGTTTTTTTTTCTAACTGTTAAGTAATGAATAGTTTTGCTGCTCTAGATTTGAATAATTCCTTCTGTATATCAAGACTAATCATGTGGATTTAGGATTTAGATATCTCTTTTACTTATGATGTGTACATGGAGGTGCATAAGACACTTATCAATCAATATTGAATTTATAAAAAACAGTTTGCTGATTTTCTTTAGAAATGTAATAGTGGAGCATAAATGCTGTATTTGACATTCTGTGGTGATTATAAATAAAAATTAGCATTTCTGAAATACCACAACCTTATACATCTTTCAAAGCTCAGCACAAATCAGTTTGCTATGAAATTTCTCTGATCTTCTCTTATGGGTATCAGTTAAAGCAAACAAAATACTCTTGCACACACTCAGGGAAATAAGTAAAAAAAAAAACCACGTAATCCAATACTAAAAGTGTGTAAAATAGTCACTAATTTTTACAAAACTGTCTGGTACAATCCTACACTAAATTGCTCTCAATTATTGGAATTACATTAAAAAAACGGGCAGAAAGAGAAACACAAAAGGAAAAAACTCACCAAATCATAGCATACATAATACTCTTCAAAGCACTGTGTTCTACCCTTTTATTATTATTATTATTTTTAACATCTTTATTAGAGCATAATTGCTTTACAATGGTGTGTTAGTTTCTGCTTTATAACAAAGTAAATCAGCTATACATATACATATATCTTCATATCTCCTCCCTCTTGCATCTCCCTCCCACCCTCCCTATCCCACCCCTCTAGGAGGTCACAAAGCACCGAGCTGATCTCCCTGTGCTCTGCGGCTGCTTCCCACTTCTTAACTCCATTAGATTTCATTTGGAAATTATATAACGGCTTGCACAATAATTTTTCTTTTCATTTGGGTATAAATTAGTTCCCGAACATACTGTTTACTTTTTAATCACGGTATTATTTCTAAATCTTTTTGGTATTTTCCAGAGTGTATTAGTGCTCTGTGTAATAACAAATACTGTTTTTAGTTAAGTAGAGAATAATTAGTTTTCTCAATAATTTCTTCAGAAGCCTAAAAATAAAGTGACATCACATTTAAGATAATGTTTACTTGATATATTGAGAGAGAACATGAGGTTAAACATCAGACTTTTAGGGAATATATATTTGGTAAGATAAAATATATTTTTTAGATAAGTTGATCAACTTTTCTAAGAGTTTGGATATAGGGATATATTAATACAAATTAAAGCATGAAATTAAATTTTTAAATCAAATTTCTACAAATACTTTGACAGCTAAAATAATCCTGAATTACCAACTGTTTCACTTAACATGAATAAATACTTTTTGTTATGAAATTTACCTAATTTAAGAGGTTGAAATCAGTTAATCAGATTAAAGAATTCCTCTGGTCTTCTAATACTTTTATTAAGGCATTAATTAAATGACTTTTTTCTGAAAGTTTTCATAGTATAGATTACTAGTGTACATTATGATACATTACTAATATACATAGTATACATTAATACCATTTATCACTGTGTAAAATTAAGCTAGCTTAGTCTTTTCATTGAAGAAAAAGCTAAATATGTTGTTATTTTGTTTTGTATTTTCATCCACATATCCAGCATATATATCGACTCTGATTGTATCCATATATTTAATCCTAGAAAAATAAAATTGGCCAAAAGTTGAATCATAGGTTATTGGCTTATTCAGTGTTATTTCTGGGTTTTTGCTTGGTCACCATCATTGAATATACAGAAATGCAAAAACTCAGTTTGAGAATCACTCTGATGCAAGTTAAATAAAAATAGCAAACTTCTGACCAACTTATCAGTAATAAGCTGCTTTTCTTTGTTTTAAAACATAGATTTTTAAAAAATAAAATTTATCAGTGTACTTTAGTTAATTGATTTTTTTTAATATATGTGCTGAAGTCAGATCACAAAACTTTAGAATTATATGACAATTTCAAAATTTATAGGAAAAAGTTTTCAGTAGGTTTAAAGGGTTATTGTTATTTGGACAAACCTCATTTACAATTTGAAAACTAGTGTCTCAGTATGTGAATAGAGGATATGCTATGTGTGTCACAAATAGATATAGCATAAATTGTATATATTTACTGATGAACTATTTATTTTTATGCAAAGGTAATAAATGTATTTTCTGCCACCTAATTTATAGAAAAAAGTCATGCTATGACAGAAACAGATCTTCCCAAAGATAGTGATATTTATGTTAAATTTCATAAACATAGGTAAACATTATTCTTACCTTGCTTCCTCAAAAAGAAGTGTATCTACACAATGTCCAAATATCTAGATAAAAATAAATAAATTCAATTCATTATAAATTCACTCTAGCCATGGAGATGGCAGACATCTGGATATGGCAATAACTAAAAGTTTAACACTAAGACCTTTCCCATTGCTCGTATGGTTGTTTCAATAAAGATAAATCCCAAAAGAATCAGTTAGGAAATGTGCTTAAGGGAGAGGGAGAGAGAGAGAGAGAGAGAGCAAAGTTAGAAAAATAAAACCAAATATTCATGAATAGTTGTCCGTGTCAGTGAAATCTGAAAGAACAAGCAAGAATTGGAATACTTCTCACATGTTGTGAAAGAGATCATGATGTTAGCTGTTATGCCAGTTTAACAATACTAAATGGTGAGTAGTAGGTGATTATCCCTTTCCTGAATTGAAGGCTGGATCAATATTGTAGAAAGTCTGTGTATTTCTATTTTCAATTCAGAAAAATCAGGGTTTTTTGGGAGGGAGGGTGGTTATACCTCCACTGGTTGCTGAGATGGCTAATATAATCTAGATTTCCTTTATTAGTTTTGGTCTTACCTGGCGGGTAAGGGAGGAAGTAGCCTTTAATTTGGAGCCAATTTTGCTTTTCATTACAAGCTCTTGACTCTTATCTTCTTCCAAATTCTGGGTTCCCAAACATTAGCATTGCCTTTTTGGTCTTGATTTTTTTCCTTTTCTTAATTTGCTTTCAGAAAGTTTGCAAAGTTCTAGGACCTCTGGGAAAGTGTGGCTTTAATATTGCTTTAAAACACACACACAGAAAGAAGTAGATTGAAGTGTGATTTATACTCGAAGCTTTATAAACCAGTGTTGGACAGAAGGCAGTAGCTAAGATAATTCAATGATTGTGTAGTTAAAGTGTTGATTATATAGTGAGGCCCCTCAGGTGGGATGGATAAAGTTCAAGGGTGCCCAAACATAAAAACTTGGAAAGAGAGGGAGAGTAAAAAAGCCTTATGAAGGAGGAATAAACAGAATACTGTGTAGAGACCATCATTTAAGCAAATTAAGCTCCCATCCCTGTTATGAAATCTGTGTGCATCTAGCAAGCTGGGATTCATGGGATGCAACAGGAAAGTCCTCCTGCAACACTTGTGGTGCAAGAACTTCTTGAAGTTGGCAGAGATGGCAGTACATTGAGGTGGTTTGGGGCAGTTTGCTTGCTTGCTCTGGTATTTGGTGTCTATAAGGGCTGATTCTACAGAAAATTAAATTTCCCATTTTAGATGCTTTTGGCATGAAGTTTAGATAAAGCCAAAGTCTCCACCTTCAGTGGCATTATCTGGGTGCTTCGAGTCAAGCCCCTATAACAGTGCTAAATGGTGAACATCAGCTGATCAGCTCTTTCCTGAACTGAAGGCTGGATCACCATCATAGAAGTCTGTATATTTCTTAGATCGTTTTGTAACATGCACTTCAAGTTTCCCATATATGGAGGAGAAGAAAGACAAATTCTGGGGCAAGGTGAAGAAAATTTGGTTGCCCAAGAATTTTTAGTATACATATATCTATATGTGTAATACTTGATAAACTATATTCTAAGGTACACATTTTAACCTTTGGAATTGTAATGTGTCGTATTATTAATGTGCATCTTTAATGTAGTGGTGTTTTTGTTTTTCTCAGAAAAACTGTTATCTTGGAATCACACAGGTAGAGTGTGCATGACCAGACATAGGGAAGTGCATTCCTACTCCCACCCTTTGTTGTTGAAGGTGAACAAAAATAAACTTCTGCTGTTCCTCTTAATGTCTAGTGTGTAGATTTTGCTAAACTCAGGCATTGAATCATTGCTCTTTCGTACTCCTTCTTAGAAAAAAGTATACTTCTTTGAGATTATAGGAAAAGGCAGAGAAGTTAGGGGAGAAAGAAAGATTGGTTCATGGAGTCAGGGGACTGATTCTCATTAGAAGGACAGTCCTGCTCCTAACTGGCTTCTTCATTGCCCTTAATTATGTTATTGTAGACTGATTTCCTCTGATTTGGATATGAACTATTTGGGACCACTGTATGTTGTAGATTACTGGGGTGGGGTTGGTTTGTTGCAGGGGAAAGGAAGGGACTTCCATGGTTAGGGAGTTATGAATGGGCATTGGTCCCTAGGTGGAGTTGTGGATTGTGCAGTTGATATTTGAAGGAGGAACTGTTGAGATGGAAATAAGAACAAGGACAAGGAAACTAGTCTAGGACTGTATGCATCCTTAAGGGAACCCCTGTGAAGGATTTAACATTTTAATGCTTTCTTCTCTATTTATGGAGATAATATTTTAATTTGCTACATTTATATTTCACTTTAATTGCATCTTTTCAGTGAAGTCTCACACACGTACTGTAATGTTTGGAAGAATCAAAAAACAATGTAGGGCAGGCAGACATGTCCTGTCCCACGTTTACCAAACCTTTCAACATTGAGTCTGGAATTGCAATAGCGAAGCCCTATTTAGCCTACTTAGGACCCCAAGTTTGTGACTAACGGTGAAGTTGACATTGGCCCACCGTGAATTTGCGAACCTTCAAAAGATGAGATTTCAGGAAGGAGAATGAAGAGACCAGTTTCAGACAGAGGCATCAGCCAGTCCTATCTGGAGGTCCACTGATAAATATCATTTTGGCTTAGGCCCTTTACAGCTGTTTTCTTCTTCATTTCAGAACCCAGAGATTTTTATGAAAGCTCCAAATGGTTTCAATAAAGACTTCTGTAGTGCTGCCAACTTTGGATTCAGGGGTGGGAATTGGAGATCAGGGAACAACAGGAACAAGAGGGAAAGGGGAAAGCAGCAAGATGGTTTGTGGTTGGAGTGATTCTCATGGAAGACCATATTAGGCCCTCCTAGCCAGAACTGTCTTCAGAAAATAGCACTTCACTGACAGGTTAGGCAAATGAGATTCAAAGAAATTGAGACATACTTGAAAGTATCACTATTTAGTGAAGTACTCAAGTTTCTGACTCTTAGAAGCTTTGGTGTTTTGTTGGCTATTCTCTCATTGCCAATATTTAGCCTGGTCTATTCCTCAATCAGGTTTGATAGATTTCCTCATGTACCTGATATTTTAAAATATTACTTAAAATCCCTCAAACTTGGTTATCTCCTTTTAGGTTTATGTGTTATTCTGCTAATAATGCCAAAAGACATAGTCTATCAAATTCCATACCAGTTTGGAGACTCAAGATGTCAAAACTCTATTCTATTAAGTATATGGAATCTCACCCCTGGCTAATTTAATTAAAACCCCCCTAAATCCTAGCATGAGGTTCATGTATCTATTATGAAAAATCTTCCTACATGGTTCTGATGCACAATCAAGGAAGAGAATGGTTGATTTACTAAATTATGTTGAACAAATTAAAGACATTCTAACCAAAAGACAAGTTACCTCCCAACAGTTAGATTACACAATATTTTACACTAACACTTTATATTAGAGAAAACCATATCTACTTAGAAAAAAAAACATGTCCTGATATTTTGGTCCTTTAAATCATTATAATCTGAGAAGTTTAAAGTGTTTAATCTTCACAGTTCTATGTGCAAGAAAGATATAATCAGAAAGACAGGTCAAGTCAATTACTTGAAATCTCTGTGAGCCGCAGGCTTGAGTGTTTTCTGCTTCCAAATTCAGTGCTTTGTCTAGTACTTGTTTTTGATGATGTTGTTACTGGTGTGTGTGTGTGTGTGTGTGTGTGTGTGTGTGTGTGTGAGGTTCATCTGCTGTTAGTTTATTTGAAATGACTTAAAATCATTCAACTTCTAGGAAATTCTGAACTCTCTTAAAATTTTAAAACCATAGGTTGCAGAACAGAGAGACTCATAGACCAAATTAACACACTCGAATCAAATAGTTTATTTAATCAATTTCCAAAATGTTGCAAGTAGTAAAGGCAAAGTATTTGTGCAGGTTAACACACTTCCAATAGTAGGATGCATCTGGAGCAGAGGGAAAACAGAACCTGAAGCCTGAGTTATGCAGTGTTCAATGCCCATCTCTCTCTCTGCCCATCTCTCTCTCTCTCTGTGTCTCTGTCTCTGTCTCTCTCTCTCTCTTTGTCTCTCTCTCTCTCTCTCTCTCTCTGTGTCTCTCTCTCGCTGTCTTTCTCCCCCGCCCCCCCGGCCTCATCAGCCTTCTCTGCTGACAGCTGTAGTTACAAGGACCAGAGCTGAGGTTTAGAAAGGGTGTTCAGAAGATATGAGGTCCTCTGACCCATCACTTGCTTGTTCGATTAGAGAGATACAGGGGCAAGCATGCCTGGCCAATAGCTGTAGATCACTGATGACTTGCTGAGCAGCTATGGATTTTATCTGCATATCTCTGTCAGAGGTCACATGGGACCAAAATGGGTGTCATCAGTGGGTGACAGTGTCACAATAGTGATCACATTACTGACAACTGGGAATAATATGATCCATGATTTATGAATATTTAATTGATCCTTCCATCCTTGTATATCTACAAGTTAGCTCTCATTTGTTCCATTATTTTTTATGTGTTCAGATAAAAAATGTATTTATTCTATGTCTAACATATCTTACAGGTTAGCAACCTAGTGATTATGGTTAGTAGACCTTATACATTTCATCCAAGTCATTTGTTTATCTTGTTCTCCATAGAAGAGTTGATTTTCTTTAAATAATAAACACACTTGATAGCCTGCCCAGGGTCTTGTGTTATATTTTCAGAATTTAGAAACATTGTGTCTTTATTTCTAGAAAAAGCAACCAAAAAGGGAAAGACAAAGCAGTCTGCTGTTTTCAACAATTATCTTAGAATAAAAACATGGGTGGATGGGTTGGAGAAGGCTAATAAAACAAAACAAAAACAAACTATCTATACATGATCTGTGTATAATTACCTTCCTTTCTTCTTCCCTCCCTTCCTCCCTCTCTCCTTCCTACCCTCCTACCCTTCCTCCTTCCCTTTCTTCCTTCTTTCCTTGCAATATGTTCAATAATAATTTATTTATGATGTGTTAAATTATACAGTTAATGCTTGCTTTAGAATCCAGAATATGGTCTTTTCGGGTGAATTTACCATGTATACTAAAAATGAAGGTGATTCTGAAGTAAATGGGAATAGTGTTCTCAAAATGGCAATTAGGTCAAGTGGTTGATAGTATTTTTTTCAGGTAATCTATGTCTTTACTGATCTTTTGATCTGATAAAAGGGTGTTAAGATGTAATTGTGATTTTATCTCTCCTTTTAATTCTTTCTCTTCAGCTCTGAAGTTCTGTTTTAAGGTGCAGTTATATTTATGATTGTTATATTATTCCTGCTGTACTGATATTTTATTACTTTTAAATTTCCCTTATTATCTCTAGTAATACATTTTTTCCCTTGAGGTCTATTTTAGCTGATATTAAAATAGCTACTCCAGGCTTCTTATGCTGACTCTCTATGGAAAATATTATTTTCATCTATTTACTTTCAACCTATCTGTGTCTTTATATTTAAAGGTCAAACTTTTTTGAAGGAATATAGTTTGGTTTTCTTCTCTTATTCATTCTGACAAACTTTTGTCCTTTAATTGAAGTGTTTAATACATTAATACATTTATTACATTGACATTTAACAAAATTACTGATATGATTGAATGAGTCTACTTTATTGTCTGTTTTTGATTTGTTACCTCTGTTTTTTTTGTTTGTTGTATTGTTTTCATTCCTCTGTTCTTCCTTTCTTGCCTTTATTTGAATTATTGGAATATTTCTGTGATATATACCTTACTTTACCTATTGGATTTTTACCTTTACCTATTTGCATTAGTGTTTTAGTGGTTACTCTAGCAATTAGAATATAAATCTTTAACTTTTCTTTCTACTAAAAGTTACTGTTCTACCACTTCATATAAAATGTAGAAACTTGTATTTGTAGTGAGGTGGATGGACCTAGAGTCTGTCATACAGAGTGAAGTAAGTCAGAAAGAGAAAAACAAATATCATATGCTAACCCATATATATGGAATCTAAAAAAAAAAAAAAAAAAGGTTCTGAAGAACCTAGGGGCAGGTCAGGAATAAAGATGCAGACGTGGAGAAAGGACTTGAGGACATGGGGAGGGGGAAAGGTAAGCTGAGATGAAGTGAGAGAGTGGTGTTGACATATATACACTACCAAATGTAAAATAGATAGCTAGTAGGAAGCAGCCGCATAGCACAGGGAGATCAGCTCGCTGCTTTGTGACCACATAGAGGGGTGGGATAGAGAGAGTGGGAGGGAGTTGCAAGAGGGGGGGATATGGGGATATATGTATAGTATAGCTGATTCACTTCCTTATACAGCAGCAACTAACACAACAATGTAAAGCAATTATACTCCAATAAAGATGTTAAAAATAAATAAATAAAACTACAACACTACGGAGATTTTAGAAAATGTCAATAAATGTACAGTCTATTAAAAAAAGGGTGGGGCAAAAATTTTAGTTGGAACCTAAAACTAACGTCATCTCACTTTGTCAAGTCCTCCCCTAAATGTTATGACCTCACGCATTAATGTTTTACCAATCCAATTTTATGACAGGGTATACAAGGAAGAATTCTTAAGTTTATTCATGTTGCTTTAAGAATATAAAATATGTCAATTTCTCAAAAAAATGTAGAAACTTTCATCCATATAGTTCCCTTTACTCCCTATTCTTATTCTACAGAAGTTATATACATCTGCATACATATAAAACCCACAAGACAATGCTATAGTTTTTGCTTTAAGCATTCATGTGCATTTTTTAATTAAGAGGAAAAAGAATGTTTTCTGTTTAGTTGAATATTTTTTGTTTCTGATACTGTTCATCCCTTCCTTATGATTGGAGTTTCCTTCTGGTATAGTTTTACTTTCACTTGATAACTTTCTTTAGTGTTTCACATAGTATAAGTCTTCTGACAAACAAGCTCAGTTTTAAAAATTCTGAAATGTCTTTATTTGTTCTTCATTCTTGAAGAATTATTTCACTTGAAATAGAAATCTGGAATGATAGTTCTGTCTTTTGGCATTTTGTAGGTATTTTCCCACTGTCATATGGTGGCCTCATTTTTTTTTTTTTTTTTAATGAGTTCAGTGGTTTTTGAATCATTGTTCCCTGTAGGTAATGTGTTGTTTTCCTTTGAATGATTACCAGATTTTGCCTTTATCTTTGGTTTTAGCAGTTTGACTGTGATGCACCTAGATATGGTTTTCTTTGTGTTTTTTCTGCTTGGA
The DNA here is from genome assembly GCF_026419965.1 of Kogia breviceps. Classification (NCBI taxonomy): domain Eukaryota; kingdom Metazoa; phylum Chordata; class Mammalia; order Artiodactyla; family Physeteridae; genus Kogia; species Kogia breviceps. Next base: position 104,144,692 of record NC_081313.1, on the reverse strand, counting down.
GTTTGCTGAGCATCTTGCATTTATATGTATCTTTCTCCAAATTGGGGGATAAATTAGCGAAACTGTTTTTTAAAGGTTTTTTTTTTTTTTTTTTTTTTTTTTTTTTTTTTTTTTTTTTTTTTTTGTCCTCTCGTCTTCTCTTGTGACTACAGTTACATTTATGATCAACTTCTGAAATCGTCCTACAGGTTCTTGAGGTTCTTCTTATTTTTTAACACCTTTTCCTTCTCTGTGTTTTTCAGACTGGATAATTTCTACTGATTTATAATTAAGTTGAGTGACTCTTTGCTGTGTTATTGTATTTTTCAGTTACATAATTTCCATTTAGATGTTACTATAGTTCCTATTTCTCTGCTGTGATTTCATGTCTTTTCATTAATTGCAAACATATTTTCTCTTACAATTATTGAGCGTAGTTATAAATAGCTGGTTTCAATCCTTGTCTGCCTCTTCCAATATCTCAGTCATCTTTAGATGTGTTTTAATTGATTGTCCTTTTATTAAGAATTGGTCCTATGTTCTTCTTTTTTGGTATATTTTTATCCTGGACATTTAAAATTTTATGCTGTGGAGATTCAACATTCTTTTATATCCCTCTGAAGAATGTTGGATTGTAGTTAGTTTGTTTTAGCAGGCAATTTTCTTGGTCAAACAAAAACTTTAAATTGTTTCTTTTGGGCTATAGCTAAAATTTTAGTTGAGTTCTTTTATCTTTAGCTACATGACTTTGTGTCTGCTACAGGCCTGTGTAGATCATGAATCAGTCAGAGATTTGGGCAGAGTTTATACAGAAAAAAATTAAGGCTCCCCTTCTCTGGCTCCCTTTTCCTATGAGATCCTTTCTCCTCATATTCCAGAGACTGTAGTTGCCTCACATTCTATTCTCTGAAAGACTGCATGTTTTCTGTTGGCATTTTATCTACCATAAAATGTATATTGCCATCAGGGTAAAAGTCTTAAAAACAGGAAACTCACACCATGCTTTACTTTTTTCCAAGTTTTGACTTCCTTCTAGATTTGTCTGCCTTTTTTCAGTCTCTAATGCCTTCAGGTAGCTGTTTATTGATGTTTTCTAGAATTTAAATTGGTTATCTCTGTGAGAGTAAGTTTGATGGAATCTTTGACATACTTGAAGTAATATTTGAGATTTTACACTTTGTTCTTATGAATAGTTTCTCAAGGAAAATAACTACTGAAAACTCATATATTTGTGTTAATTATAGATTCTAAAGTATAAAGCTATAAATGTTATAAATATATTATTCTTTCATGGTTACTGAATGAAAGCAAGTGTATTCAAATGTGTATCTATTAAAGTAATGATACAATCTATAAATTTTGAAATAGAATGGGAGGTGTAAAGATATGGAGGTTCTGTAGAAACATAATATTTTCATATTATAAAAATAAACAGCTACAAAGGGACATTCAATCAATCTAAAGAAGAAATCAGAGGGGGATCAAGATGGTGGAGTAAGAGGGAGCTCACCCTCCCCCCACAAACCCATCAAAAATATATCTACATATAGAACAATTCTTATGGAAATCTAACTAAAAACTGGCAGAACTACTCCTTTGCAACCAAGGCTGCAAGAAAGATTCCCATGTAACTGGGTAGGATGAGAGAAGAAAAGCATTGGGTCAGGACCTGTGTCCCTGGGAGGGATCTAAGAGGAAAAGAAAGTCTACATGGGCAGACCCTAACCCTAGAGAGTGAGCAGGCTGAGGCACAGAGTGGTTATTGCTGGCCTAGGATCCTCTGCAGAGGAGACAAGGCCCCTTGGCTGCTGGGAGAACTGCTAGGACAGATAGAAGGGCTGGAGAAGCCTAGACTCCATTCATGAGGAGTGCATGTTTACTGGCTTGCCAACACACAGGGCCGAGAGAGCTCTGCACTGGTGACTGTTGCCTTGTTGTACATTCCAATCTGGACTGTTCAAGCACCCCAGCCTGGCTCACTGCATACCACAGTTTGGCTTGGGATCTAGGCCAACCAGTTCTTGGGAGAACACTTGATATAGGGACACAGGAGTAGCCTGGAGGCCTGGGGTATGATCTGGGCAGGGTGGAAGTTGAATTGTTGGCACTTGCTCAGGCAGTGCCACAGAAGCATTACAGATCTCTGATGGCAGTGCAGCCACTTGAACCACCATGACCAACACACTGAGATCTCCACTTCCAGCCTAGCAAACACTCCAGTTCCACCCACTCCATGCCACAGCTTGGCACTGGATCTGGGGCAGACAGGTCCTGGTAGAAGGTTCAATCTAGGGATGGAGGCTCTGGGGACTGGGGTGTGGTCAGATGAGGCAGCAACATCCAGTGTTGGTGCTTGCTCAAACAGCAAGCCAGAAGAAGCCCAGACCTCTGACGTCAGTGCAGCTGCTTCAGTTCCTGCAACCACAATATCCCAAACCCGCGTCCCAGCTTAGCAAATCCTCCAGCCTCACCCACTCCATGCTACAACCTTGTACTAGATCTGGGACAACCACAAAGGGGAAAAGGAGGTGCACTGGGCTATATCTGAGTGGAGCTGCAGTTGCCTACACAGGCAATGCATCAGACCTCTGTGAGCACACTAGCTTCACTTACTTCTGCCCTTCCCTCCTTTGGGGCAAATTCTCCAGTGTGAGGGGAAGGAAAAGCACACACTTAAGGGGAACAGAGCCTGCTCGAGCCCAACGCTAAGGGCTTCTGCTCCAGCAACTGGGGAGCAGACCCCACCTCTGACAGGGCAGCAACATCCACAGAGCAGAAAGGAAGTCCTACCTCAAACCTTGTGCAAACTTTAGCTCCTCCAACCCCAGCCACACCCCCTATTAAGGTGATAGTGGCCAGGACACCCTGAGGAAAGACATGGCTGGCATCCACATCAAATCCAGACCTCGCACTAAAGCCACTGGCCACAGACAGTCTACATAGGGACACTCCCACATAAAAACACCCCTTCAAGACTACAATAGATAACTGTTTCTTCTAAATTTGTAGAGACAGAGGAACTTAAGTAAAATGAAAAGGCAAGGGAACTACTTCCAATTGAAAAAGCAAGAGAAAACCCCTGAAAAAAAAAATAATGAAACAGTTAATTAGTTTACTAGATACTGAGTTCAAACTTGGCAATAGAAATGCAAACAGAATTAAGAAAGATTATAAATGTAAACAGATAATTTTAATAAGGAACTAGAAACTATAAAAATGACCCACTCAAAAATAGATAATTCAATTTCTGAGATAAAAAATAATCTAGAAGCAACAAATGGCCAACTAAATGGTACAGAAGAATGCATAAGTGATCTGGAAGATAGAATAATGGAAATCATCCAATCAGAACAGCAGACAGAATGACAAATGAAGGAAAATGAAAGCAACATATGAGATCTATGGGTGAATAAAAAATGTTCCAATGTAGTCATGATAGGGATTCCAAAAGGAGAAGAGAGAGAGAAGGGGATTAAAAATGTATTTGAAGAAATTATGGCTGCAAATTTCCCAAAGCTAAACAGATACCAGGTACAGAGGGTTCCAAACAAGATGAAGCCAAGCAGACCCACACCAAGACATACAATGAAAATGGCAAAAGTTAAAAATAAAGAAATAATTATAAAGGCAGCAAGGGAAAAACAAAGTCATATACAGAGGAACCTCCGTAGGGCTATCAGCTGATTTCTCTGCCGGAACTTTGCAGGCCAGAAGGGAGTGGCATGATACATTCAAAATCCTGAAAGGGGAAAACCTATGACCTAGAATACTCTACCCAGCAAGATTATCATGTAGAATAGAAGGAGACATAAAGAATTTCTCATAGAAGCAAAAACTAAAAGAATTCATTAATACCAAACTTACCCTCAAAGAAATGTTAAATGGTCTTTTTTAAATAGAAAAGAAGCAAAAACCAATAGGAAAGGCAAATATATAGTAAGAACTGAAGAACACTTAAGCCAGTATATTGATTAAAAACAACAAAATTGTAGAAGCAATGATAACTATAATAAATAGAAAAGGGGTAAACATGAAGATGTAAATATCACATCAAAAACACAAAATATGGGGGAGGGGAATAAAAAAATGTAGATCTCTTGAAATGTGTGTGAACTGAAATTATCCGTTTAAAGCAGGTAGATGTAACTCTGGGTCAACATATATGAGTCCCACTGAAACCACAAATCAAAAACCTACAAGAAATACACAAATACCAAAAAAAAAAAAGGAGCTCAAGAATACTACAAAAGAAAATCATCAAACCACAATGGGACAAAAAAAAGTGAACAAAGAAGAACTACAAAAACAACTGGAAAACAAGGAATTAAATGGTAATAAGTATATACCTATCAATAATTACTTTAAATGTCATTGGACTAAATGCTCCAGTCAGAAGACATAGGATAGCTAACTGGATTAAAAAACAAGATCATTCACTATACTGCCTACAAGAGACTCAGTTCAGGGCAAAGATAGATTGAAAGTGAGGGATGCAATAAGATATTTTGTTCAAATGAAAATGCCAAGAAAGCAGGGTTAGCAATAGTCATATCCAACAAAATAGATATTAAAACAGACTATAATGAAATACAAAGAAGAGCATTACATAATGATAAAGAGATCAATACAAGAGAGGATATTAAACTCATTAACATATACACACCCAATACAGGAGTACCTAAATATATAAAGCAAATACTGAAAGATATAAAGAGAGAAATTGATAATAATACAATAATAGTAGGAGACTTAATACCCCACTGATATCAATAGACAGGTCATGGCAGACAGAAAATCAATAAGCCAGCAGAGGTACTAAATGACACAACTGACCAGTTGAACTTAATTGATATCTACCAGACATTGCATTCAAAAAATGGAGAATACACATCCTTTTTAGGTGCACATGGATTGTTCTCCAGGGTAGACCACATACTAGGTTACAATACAAGCCTCAACAAATTTAAGGGTATAGAAATTATGTCACACATCTTTTCTGAACACAATGGTACGAAACTAGAAATCAACTACAGAAAGAAAATGGGAAAAGAACAAACAAGTGGAGACTAAACAACATGCTACTAAAAAATCCCCAATGGGTCATTGAAGAAGTTAGATGAAATCAGAAAATACCTTGAGACAAATGAAAATGAAAACACAACTTTACAAAATCTATGGGATGCAGCAAAGCAGTTCTAAGAGGGAAGTTCATAGTGATACATGAACTCTTCCCCAAGAAAAGAGAAAAATTTCAAATAACCTAACATACCACCTAAAAAAAATGGAAAAATAGGAACAACTAAAACCCAAAGTTAGCAGAAGGAAAGAAATAATAAAGATCAGAGAGGAAATAGATAAAATAGAGATTAAAAAAAAAACAATTGAAGAGATCATTCAAAGCAAGACCTGTTTTTTTCAAAAGATAAACAAAACTGCTAAACTTTTCAGCATGCTCACCAAGAAGAAAAGAGAGGGAACCCAAATAAACTAATGAATGAAAGAGGAGAAATAATAACCAATATCACAGAGATACAAAAAACTCATAAGAGAATGCTATGAACAGTTATATTCTAACAAATTGTGTAACCTAGAAGAAATGAACAAACTTCTGGAAACACACAGCCTGCCAAGACTTTCAAGAAGAAATGGACAATTTGAACAGACTGATCACTAGTTGTGAAGTATAATCTCCCTTCAAACAAAAGTCCAGGACTAGATGGCTTCACTGGGGAATTCTACCAAACATAAAAAGAAGAACTAAAATCTATACTTCCCAAACAACTATAAAAAATTGAAGAGGAGAACACTTCCAAATTCATTCTATGAGGATACTGTTACCTGATACTAAAACCAGACAAAGACACTAAAAAAAAAAAAAAAAAAAAAGAAAAGGAAAAATTACACACCAATATCGCTCATGAATATAGATGCAAAAATACTCAACAAAATATTGTAAGTCAAATTCAACAATACATAAAAAAGATCATACACAATTATCATTTAGGTTTATTCTGGATTACAAGGATAGTTCACCATATGCAAGTTAGTCAGTGTGACACGCCCCATTAACAAAGGCTAGACAAAAACCATGTGATCATCTCACTAGATGTAGAAAAAGCATTTGACAAAATTCAGCATCCATTCATGATAAAAAAAAAAAAAACTCTCATCAAGGTGGGTATAGAAGGAACATATTCCAACATAATAAAGATCATTTACAACAAACTAACAACCAACATCATACTCAATGATGAAAAGCTGAAATCTTTCCTCTAAGTTCAGAAACAAGACAAGGATGCCCACTCTTACCACTTCTATTTGACATAGTACTAGAAGTCCTAACTACACCAATCAGACAAGGAAAAGAAATTAAATGTATCCAAAGTGGAAGGGAAGAGGTAAAACTGTCACTATTTGAAGATGACATAATACTCTATATAGAGAACTCTAAAGTCTTTACCCCAAAACTATTAGAACTAATAAATGAATTCAGCAAGGTTGCAAGATACAAGATTAATGTAAAGAAATCTGTAGCATTTCTATATACTAATAATGAAATACCTAATCCTATTTAAAATTACATCAAAAAATACCAAGAAATAAATTTAACCAAGGAAGTGAAAGACATATATACTGAAAACTATCAAACGTTGATGCAGGAAATTGAAGATGATTGAAAGAAATGGAAAGATATCCTATGATCTTGGATGCAAGAATTAATATTGTTAAAATGGTTGTACTACCAAAAGCAATCTATAGATTTAATGCAATCCCTATCAAAGTACCCATGATGTGTTTTTCACAGAACTACAACAAATAATCCTGAAATATATATATATATATATATATATATATATATATATATATAAAACAACAAAAGACCCTGAATTGCCAAAGGAATCCTTAGAAAAAAGAACAAAGCTGGAGGTAGAACCCGTCCAGACTTCAGACTATACAATAACACTGCAGTAATCAAAACAGTGTGGTCTTGTCACAAAAACAGACACCTGGATCAATGGAACAGAATAGAGAGCCTAGATATAAACCCACACACCTACAACTAATTAATCTATGACGAAGGAGGCAAGAATATATAATGGAGAAAAGACAGTCTTTTCAACAAGTGGTGCTGGGAATGCTGGACAGCCACATGTAAAACAATGAAATTAGAACATTCCCTCACATCATCTACAAAAATAGACTCAAAATGGTTTAAAGGCTAAACATAAGACATGAAATCATAAAACTCCTAGAAGAGAACATAGGCAGAATACTCTCTGACATAAATTATAGCAATAGTTTCTTGAATCAGACTCCCAAGGTAGAATAAATAAAAGCAAAAATAAGCAAATGGGACCTAAAAAAGTAAAAGCTTTTGCACAGCAAAAGAAACCATCAACAAAACCAAAAGACAACCTATGGAATAGGAAAATATATTTGCAGATGATGCAACTGACAAGGGGTTAATATCCAAAATATACAAACAGCTCATACAACTCAATATTAAAGAAACAAACAATCTAATTTTAAAAAATGGGCAGAAGACTTGAATAGATATTTTTCCAAAGAAAGCATACAGAGGGCTAACAGGCACATGGAAGGATGCTCAACATTGCTAATTATTAGAGAGATGAAAATCAAAACCACAATGAGGTATCACCTCACACCTGTCAGAATAGCTATCATCAAAATTCTACAAATAATGACTGAATCGTTTTGCTGTACACCTGAAAATAACACAACATTGTGAATCAACTATACTCCAATATTAAGAAAAGTCTACAAGTAGCAAATGTTGGAGAGGATGTGGAGAAAAGGGAATCCTGACTCACTGTTCTTGGGAATGTAGGTTGGTGTAGCCACTGTGGAAAATAGTATGGAGGTTCTGTAAAATACTAAAAATATAGCTACCATATAATTCAGCAATTCCCCTCCTGGGTATATATCCAGAAAAATCAAAAACACTAATTTGAAAAGATACATTGCACCCAATGTCCATAGTATTATTTCCAATAGCCAACACATGGAAGCAACCCAAGTGCCCATCAGCAGACAATTGTATTAAGAAGATGTGGTTCATATATATAATAGAATATTACTTAGCTATAAAAAAGAATGAAATACTGCCATTTGCAGCAACGTGGTTGGACCTAGAGAATATTATGCTTAGTGAAATAAGTCAAATAGAGAACGACAAATACTGTATATTACTTATATGTAGAATCTAAAAAGTAATACAAATGAATGCATATACAAAACAGAAAGATTCACAGACATAGAAAACAAACTTGTGGTTACAAAAGGGTAGAAGGAAGGGGTGAGGGACAAATTAAGGGTATGGGATTAACAGATACTATTATATATAAAATGGGTTAAAAAAAAAGGATCTACTGTACAGTACCAGGAATTATACCCATTATCTTATAATAAGCTATAAAGGAATATAATGTGCAAAAAATACTAAATCACCATGCTGTACACCTGAAACTAACTAACAATAACAAAATATTGTAAATCAACTATACTTCAATAAACAAAAAGAAGAAATCAGTTGTTTTCAATTAGATTGCATTATATTTGAATGGAATGAATTCCATAAAATTAGGATGCTGAATTATGTTAATGATAAATTTTTTTTAAAAAAAGGATTTTTCTTTTTCATCTCAGCAGGAAAAAAGAAATGCAGTAATTAAAATCCATGGAGAGAAACTCATCTAATCTTATTTTTATATGAAGCTCCTTAAATTATGGTTTAATTTTGAGAAATTTATGAAATATAAGAAACATTAATTGCATTTTATCTGTATATTAGGAATAATTTTATTTGAGTAGAACAAGTGTTAGGATATTCAAGCCAGATAAATTAATTGCTAGGTTATTATCTGATTTTTTGTGTATGATATTTATATAATCCTAGTAATATAAGCACTGGGTGTTTTCAACATTCAGAATCAAATTTAACTTTTAATAATGGAATTATTTATGATTATAATTATGATGTTTTTAATTTTTGCAATGTACTAATAGAAGTAATAGCTGAAAGACGATGCAATGAGGAAGAGAAAAGGAGAGGTGGGAGGCAGGATAATGTTTGTAGCTTCATATAATATGAGGATTAAGAGATAGAGAACTTTCAAAAGTTGCTGTAATGTTGAACTGGAATTAATATATTTATATTCCCAAAATAATCACTAGAAGGACAAAATAATAACTCATAAAAATTGGGAAGAAGAAACATGGAATTTGATCATCTAATTCTCATCTTTCAAAACAGAGATTTAGTATATAATTTCTCAAATATATATGTTAGATAATAATGTGATAACAATACTTTTTAGAGTCATAAATTTATTCAGTAGCACCTAAAAATCTGAAAATGGTAAAAGTAGTGATTTTCAGAAAGTAGAACTGGGACAATGAAGGGTAATGCTTGGTTTTGCTCATTCACATTATGAGAACTTAAGTTTTATTTTTTAAAAATCTGTTAAAGAATCATGTGATTTAAAACTGTAAGGAAATGGTAATGTAAACATGACTGCATATACCCCTCTTAGTTTGCAGTAGTTGACAAGGACCTGCCACAGAGTTCCCCATGTAACTACCATGTCTTTTTTTTTTTTTTCCCAGAAAGTTTCTAGCACAAATCCTGTATAGATACTGCTTTGGGGATAATCATAACTCAGGAAGTACCAAAAGGGGATTTAAATCACATAACCTAAAATTTTTTCTTTTCTCCTTGTGCTTAGTGTCTATTAATTATATTTCCATACCTAGTAAAAGTTAGTGGGGTTTTGGAGTCCGGCAAACCTGTTTTGTATTCTTGGTTCAACCAATTATTAGTTGTGTTTTTTAGAAAGATTTTCTGATTCTCAATATTCCCATTTATCAAAAGGGACCTCTATTGTGAACTTCATGGAAATTTTATCAGTATTAACTAAAATAACATATGCAAAGTGTTTGGCAGAGTGTAGATCCACATATAATTTTGCCCTTTATCCTATACCTCTCTAATTCTTTTCTTCTAAACATTTTTTCTAAGAAGCACAGATTAGTTTTATTTAACACAATGTTCTCATCATAGAAAATAGTTTAATATTGCTGAAATTTCTAGGCTTAGTTGAAGTCAATTCACATTTCTGACCTAAAAGTAGATTATTTAAAGAAATGAATTATCCAAAGCAAGGCAAATCATTATGTCAAGTTATATTTAGCTTCTTCCGGTGTCAATTACTAATTTGTGCTTTAATGAGATTACTTTGTCTTTATGCTTTAGTCATCCTCAGTAATGTAAGTTTTAAGTTTTTAATAAAAATAATTTTGTATTTGGCAGCAAGTGAAATAATAAAACAGTTTTATGCTTAAATATAAGCATAAAAATTTTAAGAAAAGTGTTTTGGAATTTCTACCATGGTATTTTATTGTGTCTTTTCTGATCTAGTGAGTTTTTTTTTTTTTTTTTTTTTAATTTTTATTTATTTATTTATATTTGGCTGTGTTGGGTCTTCGTTTCTGTGCGAGGGCTTCCTCCAGTTGTAGCAAGCGGGGGCCACTCTTCATCGCGGTGCGCAGGCCTCCCACTATCGCAGCCTCTCCCATTGCGGAGCACAGGCTCCAGACGCGCAGGCTCAGCAATTATGGCTCACGGGCCTAGCCGCTCCACGGCACGTGGGATCTTCCCAGACCGGGGCCCGAACCCGCGTCCCCTGCATCGGCAGGCGGACTCCCAACCACTGCGCCACCAGGGAAGCCCTCTAGTGAGTTTTTAAAGGGATTCTTCTAAATATTATTTCTAATTTCCTCAGTAATATTAGTAGTTGGGATAACACAGCTATTTTACTTACGGTAAGGGTTTTTTTAAAGAACTTGGTTCACTTGATCCGGTTTCCTTTTTTCCAATTTTCATTTCTCTTGTAAATCACCTTAGAGTAAGCATGACAATCATGTCAAGTTCTTTGATCTCAGATTTGGTTTGGGCCGGATGAAGAAAAATATTTTCTACTCAACTCTCCTAAGAAGCTCTACACTTCTTGCCCAGTTAGGAGGCACACAAAGAATAGGGAACTGTTAGACCCAATGCAGAGATTTATCTTTTAGAATTAACCGTGTATTGGCTTATTATTTAAATATAGTAAGACCATTGGCGGCCGTATATATTAATAATTAAAAACATTACCTAGTAGCATGAAACTCCATCTTGAATCATGTAGAAAGAAAGAAAAAGAAATATAAGTATCTCATTTATATTGGTAATAGGTAACTGTGCTTCATAAAATAATAAAAATGTAAACACGCGATCCAAACTTTGTTTATAATTTCTTTCCTCTTTGGGAGCCTGACAACCTTTTGATTAAATGAATACTTGTCAAGGTAGGATAAATCCTAGTCACTAAAATTGTGGTGAATCAGAGGCAGCTAGCAAACTCAAGGCTTAAAGTGACATTGATCTCTGCTCACTCTTTCATCTATTTGACCATGAAATTGGAAGTGGTCAACTCTTTTAGCTATGAGCCTTGGCATAGAAACACTTTTTTTTTCTTTTTTAAGAACTAAGGAGCAATTTAAATCTTATATTTCCAGTTCAAGTCAAGGAACTATTTCCCTTGTGGGATCACTCATAGCTGTAAAATAACACTTAAACAGAGTTGAAAGCAATCTGGGAAAACTCAATTTTCACTAGATTAAACTGAATTTTCAGTTATGATGAAAATTATCTTTGGAAAGAAAATATACACATAATCAAATCTTGACTTTTTTGTGTGTTATGTGTAACACACATTTGTAGCCTGATTAAACCATTTCCATAAAACTAATGATAGTCCCAAAATATGCATATTTTGAATAAAGTAATGTGTTCCAAAGCAATAAAGGAAAGATTCTGTTGAACAACAGCAAAGTAATTGTAAACAATTTTTAATAATTTAACGTTGAGTTGAATTCACTAGCTCCCTATTCCTAGAGAAGTTCACTACTAGTTTCTTGTTGCATTAATTCACAGAAGGAAAATAAAGATTGCTGGGAGATAAGGAATTCTCCTCTCTGGAGAATTTGAAAAGTAGAGGCTTGGGGCTCAGAGATGTTAGGAGTGGCAGGAAGTATGAGTCAGGTACAGTAATAAGGAGGAGGATTAACTGCAAGTTCTATATGTACAACCACCACACTCCAGCAACCCCATTTCTGCCTCACACATGGACAGCACTAGCACCATTCTATCTATTGAGCAAGATATTGGAAATTTTTCCTCTTAAAAAAACCCCTAAACAAACAAAAAAACAGAAAACATCTCTTTGTATTGACATTTTGGGGTCTGAAAATAAAAATATGTAACTTTTACCTACTTATTTTAAAGGTTAAAAATATGAATTGGGTAAAAGGAAACCTGGAAAATACAAACACAAAAAACACAGAATGATGAATATTAATATCAGATAAAGTATACTTTAAAATTAAAAGCATTAAATAAGATAAATATAGTCTGATATTCATAAATCTGTGTGTAACAACTAACAAAGCAATTAAACACGTAAAACTTCAGCCTCCCCCCCTACCCCAAAGTATTGCCAGCAGCATTGCATCTAGTGAGTAAACTGTATTTTCCACTTTCCCTTGAAGGCATTGGTAAGATGTAAGCAGAAATAGTCAGGTGGAGTTTCAGGGAAAATTCTTTGAAGTGGGCCTACTCAGTTTGTTTGTACATTATAAATTCATCTTCTTAATCCTTCTTCTGACTAGAATGTGGGTGAGATGGCTAGAAATCCAGCAGTTGTCTTGTGAAAATTAAGGTGACTCTGAGGTGACCCTGACATGACAAGATGACTGTGACTGTGTTCTGACTCAAGATGAAAGCCAACTCCTAAAGCTCGCATACTAGAAAGATCGAAGGTACCATGTTTCCCACTGACACATGGAACTGCTGTGCTTGTCTTAGATTTCAGGGGTCTGAGAAAAAATAAATCAGTGTCTTTTTCAAGACTGTTATTTGTTATTAGAAGCTTCATGTAATTTCAACTGATAAGGAAAACTTGTTAAAAATACAACTATAGTGGAAGATTTTAAAAGCTCTCCCAAATATGAACAGGTAGAGTTCAAACTCACAAAATTAAATAATTATATAGAGATTTTGAATAAAATTAATTTCATTTGGTATATATATATATATATATATATATATATATACACTTATGTTTCTGAATATATATACTGTACAGTAAATGTGTATGTATTGTCAATGAATAGAGCTTGAGCAACAGTGTTTTATTTTTAATTGCACTCTTAAATTATGAAATTTATTTGACACTATGCCATTTTGAAATATTTGTGTATATAGGCCATATGACCTATATGGAAGACACAAACAAGATTTTTTATTTTAATTTAAATTTATAGGACACTGTGTGTTGTTTGCTTGCTAGTAAAAGTTTTACTAAGTCTAACTTATAACTTGTCCTGACTTTACAGTTGTAGGTCATGATATCTTTCAAGTGGCATTATATCAACCATTTCCAATAAAACACAGTACCCCCCAAATCACATCTCAAACTGTCATAGTTTATGTTTAAGCAACTTCTCTTGGGTTTCAGTAATGGTAATACTATTCGAGAGGCTTTTGTGTGATATATCTGAAGACTGTTATATTATGTGCTGTTAGGTAGAGGACATCTGCAAAAAAGGTGGTACATAAATTTTAGCATTTATGATCTTAGGTGAACTACACAGAAGATGCATTTTTTCCTTGTCCTCTTGGTTGTTCTTATTAATATGATTTTCATATAGGTTTGTGTCTCATTGTATTCTAAATATAATGTAGTTCAAAAGATGTCTAGTGGGCTTCCCTGGTGGCGTGGTGGTTGAGAGTCCGCCTGCTGATGCAGGGGACACGGGTTCGTGTCCCGGTCCGGGAAGATCCCACATGCTGTGGAGAGGCTAGTCTCGTGAGCCATGGCTGCTGAGCCTGCGCGTCCGGAGCCTGTGCTCTGCAACGGGAGAGGCCACAACAGTGAGAGGCCTGCATACCGCAAAAAAAAAAAAAAAAAAAAAAAGATGTCTAGTGGTTGATACCCAGGCATACATTAAAAGATGGGAAGTATTAAGCACTGTGAATGTACATATTCATAATAGCTATCTAACTAATATTTTTTTCCCCTTCAGTAGACTGTCATACTGTATATTTTCATCCAACCGAAATATTATAAATCACTTTTTAATATCATTTTATCTGAGCAAGAAAAAATCATTTGTATTACAGACATGTAAATTTAACTTAAAACTACAAAACCTAGTTTGAGGCTTGATACTGTGGCCATAAATCATATACAATAACATTGTAAATGAGATAACTGTAACATTATATTCTCTGGACAAGGTTAATAGATTCAGTTCAAGTCTAGCAAGAAATTGTAGCTGACATTTTCCCATTTCTTTCAGAAAAGCCTTTATAAATCCTCAACTTCTAAATTAGACTGGATTAGGTCCCAGTGGAGAAAATCCTAGATTTAGTGTTTTTAATTTCCTAAGTTACTGAGTAGGAACCAACTTTATAACTGTAGTCAAATATGGCTTGGGGACTTTAACAGTCAGGTTATTTTTGTTATTCCCATCTAATTCCAATAATAAAATTAATCACATTAATAATAACAAAGGAAAAATGGTGGTATAAAGTAATAGTAGTCTAAATTTTTAAAACGCCTGTCAATTTGGTTAACCCAGGTCAACGGTGGAAAGAAATAGAAATAAGAGTTTTATTCAAGCCTTCGCTGGTTGACTAAACAAAACACAGCAGGTCTGCTGCTTTCGTTTTCAACTCACAGCTCTTCACCCTGGTAACAGAATATTTACATTCTACTATGCCCTGTTTCTTGCTGCTGTCAAACTCTCCTCTGGGAACTGGCACAGTGGGTGATCTTAATCTTTTCCTACCGTGGGGAAGAAGAGTGTCTGCACCATGATACCCAGAGGCCCAGAAAGCTCAGCTGCCTAATCTAGCCTGTGTAGGGAGAATTTTTCCAAATGCCATGTTGACATTGGGCATCAGTTGTAAGATCTTCAAGGCAGTGCTTACTGCAGAGGTAGAAACTGAATGATCTGCAAGGTGGGGAGATTGTTTTGCAGGAGAATTCCCCAAAATGTGGCATTTCCTCTCCTTTCCATTTGTCAGAATCCTGATTCTCATCCCCAGATATCAAGATTAATTAAATGGTCTCTTTCCTGCTAAAAGTTTCTGTGGATTACATTTTACCCTGTATATCCTTGCTAGATTATTCTTCTGGGAGTTCCATTTCATTGCTTCATTTTGATGCCCAAGTCCTATCAGGCATCCTTGTCCTTCTGGGATAGAACCATGCTTTTCTCACTGTCCTTTTAGATCTTCTCACAATGGGCCCAATATATCTATCTGAATTTTTGCTTTCTTTCTGGTTTGTATTTATACTTGACTCATTTCCTGTCTTTATGCCTGCTCTTCTCCTTAACTTGGATATCCACCAAATCCAAGTAAAACTACCTGCTATGCCATGGGGAGGATATATGATTAACACATGGCTCAAAACCCAGGTGAAAAGTCATCTGATTCCCTGAAACTTGCTGTGGCTCATTCCACTCTACATTGTCTTTCTTTTATTTAAATTTCTTATAGACTTACTACAATACTATATATCACATTTAATTTCCTTTAAGTAGCATTATGGATATTCCTTGAGGATTATTCTTATTTCTTCAACTAGACCCCAAGTTACTTCAGGTCAAGAATAATACCTTTTACCTCTTTTACATTCCTCATACATTCAGTGAAGTTCTAGGTGTATAGTAAATGATAGTTGAATTTAAATTAATGTTTTAGCAGGTTTTAAGCCTTTTTCTTAAGGGCTTGGCCGTCCTGAACATATTTCAACTAGAATGTTTTCTCCTTGTCTGCTGTAACCAGGTTGTGTATTAATATAATAAATCTTTCACTTGTTATTTCACTGATTGAATTGCTGTTAAAACTACTTAAAACACTATTATATTACTCTTTGAGGGTGATTTGGGAATCAAAGTTGTGCTATCTTTGAACATCTTGCCTCCTTAACAAGCAATAATCGTCTGTCTGAAATGTACCTCCAGTTCTGTGCTTAAGGAATATGCATTCTCTGAGTCTTTTGTACTGTTTATAGTATTGATTCTTCTGTTTGGCAGCTCAAATACTTCCTGGTTTAAATTCACAACTCCTAAAGGGTAGATATTATTTAGTCATAACTTCTTCTATCTTAGCAATGCAAACAACACATATAATGTGGATATTTAATGTTTAAATCTCTGATGCAGGGATTCCTATATTGTAATTAGGTGCAACATAATGCCCTGAGGCTCCTGGCTCTTACTTTCATCAAAAGGTTGGCTAAGAATGAAGGATGATATTAGCATCTGCCTTATGGAATAAAATATTATCATCCATCTTTCAAATATCAGCCTCATAAAGTAAGGAGGATCATATCTCTGGTAACACAAATTACACCTCACTCTTGAGAATTGTAACTGTTTTTGGCTTATAATTTCTCAATTCTTATCATAGATACAATGACTTGTCAAATGATAAGCATATCCTACATGATTGGCAGAAACATCTCCTAGATTCTGTTTTTCAATTTCATAGTTTGTTAAAATTAGTTCCATGAAAGGGTAGGCTTTCTATAAATCTTTTGTGACTGTGTCTATATGGCATCAAGTCACTGGTCAGTCATTTTAAAAGCTTCAATTAATAACTTTCATTATGATTTCAAATGAGTAATTAAAAGATTATTTATTTGGTCTTTTTCAATAATTTGTTGTCATTAACATGAATTTAATCCCTCTATTAATAGCTACTCATTTTTGATTCTGTGTAAAATGCTTTTCTGGATACTATGTGGAGTACAAAGTATAACACACAATCCTATCAGCATATTGAAAATACAGAGTACGCACACATGCACGCACACACACAAACACATACATAACCACAAGTGAAAGGCTAAATAACGAGAGAAGAGATTAACAGGTACTTCTATGAAACAATATTACTGAATGAGTAGTATGAGTAAATGAGCAATATGAGTAAACGTTATGCATTGAAAGAAGATTACTATTGGGTATGAGTTGTCAGGAGAAAAATTTTCAAATGAGAGCTCTCCTATATAGTATATCCTTGAAGTTCATTATTTTATCATTTTCAGTGTCTACCCTTTTCAGATAAGTCCCCAAAGGTCCACTTTATGTGGATTTGTACTTTTGCTGAGGGAAGATTCTGTATTATTTAGCTTATGAAGTTGATGTAGGGAGTGAGAGTAGCTGAAATGCCCCTAGCATCCATATTCATTTAATTTTAGCTTTCTGATTCTGTATGGTGGTATTTGTCAATTTGGGATTCAAGAAGACCTTGGATGAGTTATTACAGTTGAATAGTAAATCTTCTCTATTGTGTGCCTCATGATTGACTATGCTTTACATATTCTCATAACCTATCACCTGCAGTGACTGGTGGTACTCAGTCAGGTACTCAGTATTACATTGAATGTATCTGTGGATGATGGATAGGTGCATGTGGCTCAGTATGGCAGTGAGAAATGGCAGAGGAAAAGTAAAGGTGAAAAAATCAAGGAGGTCATAATGGAGAGGGCCTTGGTTTCTGAAAACAGCTTGTTCCCCCTCTATGCTATAGGCACTTATTTTATTTTATGTGTTTTTCCCTAGGTTTATTAAGATATAATTGACATACAACACTGTATAAGTTTACGGTGTACAGCATAATAATTTGACTTACAGACTTTGTGAAATGATTATCTCAAGTTTAGTGAGCATCTATCATCTCATATAAATACAAAATTAGAGAAGTAGGTAGAAAATTTTCCTTGAGATGGGAACTCTTAGGATTTATTCTCAACAACTTTCATACAACAGTGTTAATTATCATACAGCAGTGTTAATTGTCATGTCATACATTATATCTCTAGTACTTATTTATCTTATAACTGGAATTTTTTACCTTTTGACTGCCTTCATCCATTTCCCTGTTTCCCCAACCCCCTCTCTTGTAACCACAAATCTTAACTCTTTTTCTATGAGTTTGTTTGTTGTTAAAGTATAACTAACCTACAAGACTATGTTAGTTCCTATTATGCAGCATAGTGATTCAATATTTCTATATATTTCAAAATTTTCACCACAATAAATCTGGTTATGATATGTCACCATATAAAGATACTACATAGTTATTCGTTATATTCCGCATGCCCATACATTTCATACCAGTGACTCATTTATTTTGCAACCAGAAGTTTGTACCTCTTAATCTAACTCACCCATTTCTTTCCTCCCTCACTACCCTCCCCTCTGGCAACCATCTGTTTGGTTCTCTATATTTATACCACTGTTTCAGTTTTGTTATTTGTTTTGATTTTTATATTCCACATACTGTAAGTGAAATCATACAGTACTTGTCTTCCTCTGCCTGAATTATTTCACTTAGCATAATACTCTCTAGATTCATCCCATGTTGTTGCAAATGGCAAGATTTCACTCTTTTTTATAGGTATTATTCTATTGCATATATATATATATATACCATATCTTCTTTAGTCATTCCTCTATAGATGAGCATTTAGGTTTCTTCCATATCTTGGCTATTGTAAATAATGCTGCAATGAACATAGAGGTGCATATCTACTGATTAGTTTTCTTCAGATAAATACTCAGGAGTGGAATTGCTGGATCATAAGTAGTTCTATTTTTTATATTTTTGAGGAATCTTCACAGTGTTTTCCATAGTGGCTGCACCATTTTCAATTCCCACCAACAGTGCATGAGGGTTCCTTTTTCCCCACATCCTTGCCAAAACTTGTTATTTGTTGTCTTTTTGATAATAACCAGTTTGACAGGTGTAAGGTTATAGCTCATAGTGGTTTTGATTTGCATTTCCCTGATGATGAGTAGTGTTGAGCATATTTTCATGTGCCTGTTGACCATCTGTATGTCTTCTTTGGCAAAATGTCTATTCAGATCATCTGCCCATTTTTTAATCAGGTAGTTTGCTTTTTGTTGTTGAGTTGTATAAGTTCTTAGTATATTTTGGATATTAACCCTTTATCAGATGTATTGTTTGTAAATATCTTCTTCCATTCAGTAAATGACCTTTTCATTTCATTGATAATTTTCTGTGCTGTGCCAAAACTTCTTAGTTTGATGTAGTCCCATTTGTTTATTTTTGCTTTTATTTCTTTTGCCTGAGGAGACATGTCTATAAAAATATTTCCGAGACTGATGTCAAAGAGCTTACTGCCTGAGTTTTCTTCTACAAGTTTTATGATTTTAGGTCTTACATTTAAATCTTTAATCTATTTTGAATTTATTTTTGTGTATCATGTGAAAGAGAAGTCCAGTTTGATTCTTTTGCATGTTGCTGTCTGGTTTTCCAACACCATTTATTGAAGAGGCTGTCTTTTCCTCGTTGTGTATACTTGCCTTGTTTGTCATAGATTAATTGCCCATAGAAGTATGGGTTCATTTCTGGGCTCTCTATTCTGTTGCATTGTTCTATGTGCCTGTTTTTGTGCCAGTGTCATACTGTTTTGATGACCGTAGCTTTGTAGTATAGTTTGAAATGAGAGCATGTGATACCTACAACTTTGTTCTTTTTTCTCAGTATTGTTTTGGCTCTTCAGGATCTTTTGTGTTTCCATACAATTTTAAAATTATTTGTTCTGCTTCTGTGAAAAATACTGTTAGTGTTTTGATAAGGATTGTGTTGAATCTGTAGATTGCCTTAGGGAGTATGGTAACTTTAACAATATTAATTCTTCCAGTCCATAAACACAGTATATCTTTCCATCTGTTTGGGTTGTCTTGAACTTCTTTCATCAGCATCTTATTGTTTTTCGAGTACAGGTCTTTTACCTCTATGTATTTATCTCAGGTATTTTATACTTTTTGATAATATATTTGAATATCTGATATGATAAATGGGAATATTTTCTTAATTTCTCTTTCTGATAGTTCATTGTTAGTGTATAGAAATGCTACAGACTTCTGTATATTAGTTTTGTACCTTGCAACTTTACCACATTTCCTGGTGAGTTCTAATAGTTTTCTGGTGGCATCCTTAGAATTTTCTATGTATAATATCATGTCATCTGCACACAGTAAGTTTTATTTCTTCATTTCCCATTTGGAGTTCTTTTATTTCTTTTTCTTGTCTAAATTGCTGTGGCTAGGACTTCCAATACTATGTTGAATAAAAGTGGTGATATTGAGCATACTTGCTTTGTTCCTAATCTTAGAGAAAATGCTTTCAGCTTTTCAGCATTAATTACAATGTCAGCTATGGCTTGTCATACATGCCCTTTATTATTTTGAGGTATGTTCCTTCTATACCGACTTTGTTGAGAGTTTTTATCATAAGTAGAGGTTGAATTTTGTCAAAAGCTTTTTCTGCATCTGTCGAGATGATCATAAGATTTTTACTTGTCAGTTTGTTAGTGTGGTGTATCATATTGATCAACTTGTAGATATTGAACCATCCTTGAATCCCTGGGATAAATCCCACTTGATTATGGTGTATGATCCTTCGTACATTGTTGAATTCAGTTTGCTATATTTTGTTGAGGATTTTTGCATCTATATTCATCAGTGATAATAGCCTGTCATTTTCTTTTCTTGTTATATTTTTGTCTGGTTTGGTATCAGGGAGATGCCTCATAGGAAGGACTTTTTCTTCTTCAATTTTTTGGAATAGTTTGAAAAGAATAGGTGTTAACTCTTCTCTAGATGAGAGGAGTTAACACCTATTCATAGGTGAGAAGAGTTAATACCTATTCACCTATTGGTAGAATTCACCTATGAAGCCATCTGGTCCTGAAATTTTGTTGGGGGTTTTCTTTATTACTGATTACATTTCAAATTGTTCTGTTCATATTTTCTATTTCTTCCTGGTTTAGTCTTGGGAGATTGTATATTTCTAGGAATCTGTACACTTTTTCTAGGTTGTCCATTTTATTGATGTATAGCTGTTCATGGTAATCTCATATGGTCCTT
Source organism: Kogia breviceps (assembly GCF_026419965.1). Classification (NCBI taxonomy): domain Eukaryota; kingdom Metazoa; phylum Chordata; class Mammalia; order Artiodactyla; family Physeteridae; genus Kogia; species Kogia breviceps. The sequence continues at coordinate 104,123,677 of NC_081313.1, read as the reverse complement.
TTCATTTCTGTGGTGTAGGTTGTAACTTTCCCTTTTTCACTTCTGATTTTATTGATTTGAGCCTTCTTTCTTTTTTTTCTTTTTTTTTTTTTTTTTTTTGTGGTACGCGGGCCTCTCACTGTTGTGGCCTCTCCCGTTGTGGAGCACAGGCTCCGGACGCGCAGGCTCAGCGGCCATGGCTCACGGGCCCAGCCGCTCCGTGGCACGTGGGATCCTCCCGGACCGGGGCACGAACCCGTATCCCCTGCATCGGCAGGCGGATTCTCAACCACTGCGCCACCAGGGAAGCCCTTTCTTTTTTTCTTGATGAGTCTGGATAAAGGTTTATCAGTCTTCTTTATCTCTTCAAAAAATTCAACTCTTAGGTTCATTGATTTTTTTTTTCTATTGGTTTTGTTTATTTCTGCTCTGATCTTTATGATTTCTTTCCTTCTACTAACTTCAGGTTTTGTTTGTTTTTCTTTTTCTAGTTCCTTTAGGTATACTGTTAGGTTGTTTATGTGTGATTTTTCTTGTTTCCCAAGGTAGGCTAGTATCACTATAAACATCCCTCTTAGAACTATTTTTGCTTTGTTTCACAGATTTTGGATCATTGTGTAGTTTTCCATTTCTTCTTTGATTTTTTTCAGTGATCCATTGGTTGTTTAGTAACATATTTTTTTAAATAAATAAATAAATAAATAAATAATTTATTTGGGCTGTGTTGGATCTTCATGCTGTGTGCATGCTTTCTCTAGTTACGGCAAGTGGGGGCTACTCTTCGTTGTGGTGCGCGGCCTTCTCATTGCAGTGGCTTCTCTTGTTGTGGAGCATGGGCTTTAGGCATGCGGGCTTGCTTCAGTAGTTGTGGCTCGTTGGTCCTAGAGTGCAGGCTCAGTAGTTGTGGTGCACAGGGTTAGTTGCTCCATGGCATGTGGGATCTTCCCGGACTAGGACTTGAACCAGTGTCACCTGCATTGGCAGGCAGATTCTTAACCTCTGCATCACCAGGGAAGCCTGTAACATATTCTTTAGCCTCGATTTGTTTGTGTTTGCTGTTTTTTCTTATAGTTGATTTTAGTCTCATAGCATTGTGGTTAGAAAAGATGCTTGGTATTATTACTGAGACTTTTTTGAGACCTAGCATGTTATCTATCCTGGAGAATATTTCATGTTCCCTTGAAAATAATGTGTTGCTTTTGGATGGAATGTTCTATATATCTCTATCTCTCTATCTCTATCTCTATCCAAAGTCAACCTGGTCTGATGTGTCTTTTTTTTTTTTTTTTTTTTTTTTTTTTTTTTTTTTTTTTTTTTTTTGTGGTACGCGGGCCTCTCACTGTTGTGGCCTCTTCTGTTGTGAAGCACAGGCTCTGGAAGCGCAGGCTCAGCGGCCATGGCTCACGGGTCCAGCCGCTCCATGGCATGTAGGATCTTCCCGGACCAGGGCACGAACTTGTGTCCCGTGCATTGGCAGGTGGACTCTAAACCACTGCGCCACCAGGGAAGCCCTGACGTATCATTTAAGGCCAGTGTTTCCTTATCGATTTCCTGTCTGAATGATGTATCTATTGATGTAAGTGGGGTGTTAAATTCCCCTATTATTGTTGTGTTTTTCTCAGTCTCTCCCTTTATGTCTGTTAATATTTGCTTTATGTATTTTGGTACTCCATATATATTTACAGTTGTTATATCGTTTTGTTGAATTGATTCCTAGATCACTGTCTTATTTATCCCTAGTTACAATCTTTGTTTTAAAGTCTATTTTGCCTGATATACGTATTGTTACCCTAGCTTTCTTTTAATTTCCCGTTTGCATGGAATACCTTTTCTATCCCCTCACCTTCAGTCTGTGTGTGTCTGTAGATATGAAGTGAGTTTCCTGTGGACATTATATATATGGGTCTGGTTTTTGTATCTATTCCGCCACTCTGTGTCTTTTGATTGGAGCATTATTCCATTTATTTAAATGGAATATTTAAATTATTCCATTTAAACATTTATGTTTAAAGTAATTATTGATAGCTTTGTACTTAGTGCTATTTTGTCAGTTGTTTCTGGGTTGTTTTTGTAGTTCTTTTTTGTTCCTTTCTTCTTTTGCTCACTTTCCTTTTGATTTTATGACTATATTTAGTGTTATGTTTAGATTCTCTTCTCTTTTTTATGTTTGTATCTATTGTAGATTTTTGGTTTGTAACTATAGTGAGATATATATGTATATATACCATCTAAATATAAATACATGATTATTTTAACTTGCTGATCTCTTAAGTTCAAATGCATTTTAACAATTCTGCATTTTTGCCCCTCTTCCCTACTTAACTGTTTTTGAATCATATTTTACATCTTTTTGTTTTGTGTATCCCTTAACTACTTTTGTGGATATAGATAATTTTACAACTTTTGTCTTTTAACCTTTCTACTAGCTTTATACATGGTTATTTACTACTGTTACTGTATATTTGACTTTGCCAATGAGATTTTTCCTTTTATACTTTTCATATTTCCTGTTGTGGTTTTTTCTTTTCTGTTTAGAGAGGTTCCTTTAACATTTCTTGTAAAGCTGGTTTGGTGGTGCTTAACTCTTTTAGCTTTTACTTGTCTATAAAACTTTTGATCTCTTTATTTCCCACAGTCCTCTGGTTCCCCTGAAAATAAGCCAGGCTGGCCTTCAAAACCAAACATTCTGAGGGGTTCCTCTTCCTGGTACAGGACTCCTGGGCTGGGGGGCCCAATGTGGTGCTTGGAGCCCTCACTCCTTGGGGAGAACTTCTGTGATTATAATTATTCTCTTGTTTGTGAGTCACCCACCTAGGGGTATAGGTCTTGACTATACTGCATCTCTGCCCCTCTTACTCATCTCATTGTGGTTCCTTCTTTATATCTCCATTGTAGAAGGTCTCTTCTGCTAGTCTTCCATTCTTTCTCATCAATAGATGCTCTGTAACTAGCTATAATTTTGGGGTGGCCTTGGGAGGAGGTAAACTCAGGGCCTTCTTACTCCACTATCTTGGCCACTCCCATAGGCAATTATTTTAAATGAAGTATTCATAATAAAAAATCATCATAAGTGAATAATCTATATTATTTTATAACCAATTATATGAGGGAATTTTCAAAACAGGAAATTAATATTACATTTGATTGTCTTAAAAGGTATAGATGCTTTACAGGAAAATACAGAAACCAGGAAACACATTGTAGCAAGGATATGGGATAGTCATAATGGGAGATATCTTGCTAACTTTGTTTATTAGGCAAAGTAAATAAAAGTAATATTGAGACATTTTTGAAAAATAATACTGAAGAGGTTATGTTGATAAAATACCAGTGCCCATCCCTTCCACCCTCTACCTGTATTCTGACTCCTCAGAAAAAGTTTCTGTTTACTGTTTGTTTTTAGTTCTTTTTATGTTACCTTCATAATTTTATATGTTTATAGATTTATTGATTATTTTATCAATAATAGATAATGTCTTTTGACTGCATGCTGTTACAAAGAGAAGTATATTTTACTTACGTGATGACTCTCCCAATTTTATATATGTATTTTGTTAATTTAATTTTTCTGTTGTTTACTTCTATTATTATAAATGTCTAAAATTTTAATTCTTGACTTCGTCCTATTAACACGCCTATTTTTCTCTCACCTTCTCTCTGTCTACTTTATTCCATCCAACCTTATCAAAGCTGAAAACATTGAATTTTGCTCTTTAATCAAATTTAGGTCTCTCTCATTGAATATTACAAGCAGTCTAAAGCTTAAAACAAACATGTAAAATTTAAATTATTACTATGCTAATATCACCACTGATGAAGTTGTTATGTTTGGTTTGTTCTGTTTCTTGGATCTGTGGGTTTATTATTTACCAAATTTGGAAAAATTTTAGTTATTATTTTTTCTATTTACACATATATTAGAACCCCTGATGTTATCTAAAAGCTCATTATACTCTGTTCATTTTTTGCATTCTTTTTTCTCTGTGTTTTATTTTGGATGCTTCCTGTTATTCTATCTTCGAGATCACTAATCTTTTCTTTTGCAATGATTAATCTACTGTTAACCCCATTCAGTGACATCTCAGGTATTTTTAAAGGTATCATGCATGTCTCTTCTTAACATGCTAATGCTTTTCTCTATTTTCTTTACCATAGGAAATATATTTGTAATAGTTGTTTATAATCCTAACTCTATTATATCTGTCATTTCTGAGTCTCTGTTGAATGATTTTCTCCTAGTTACGAGTGGCATTTTCATGCTTCTTTGCATGCTTGGTATTTTTTATTTGATAAAATCATTGTTTTATAAAGTTGGTACTGGCTGTTTTTGTATTTCTTGATATATATGTTTGTGCTTTGTTCAGAGATGCAGTGTAATTACTTGGAAACATTTTGATCTTTTAAAATATTACCTTTAAGCTTTGTTAGGTAGAACTAGAGCAACATTTTTGTAGGGGTAATTTGACTCCACTACTGAGGAATACCTTCTGAGTACTCAGTCCTATATATTAGAAAGTTTCTCCACTCTGGCTGCTGGGAACGTTAACTATTTTCAGTCCCACATAATTTCCAGAAATTGTACTGCTTCTTCATTGCTTGTGGTTCTTTTCTTGGTTACAACATACTATAGTATGTGTATAGCTTAATACATATTATGTTATATTAATGTTATATGCTAGTATTATATATTTTTATATTTTACTAATATTGTGTTATGCTAATTTTATTTATATAATAGTATTATACTCATTCATTACTTTATTTATTCTCCTCTAAAATGAGCTGTATATATACAGGGACTTTGTGTCTTTATTCATTGCTGTATCCTCATGCCTATAGCAGTACCTAGTCAATAGTAGGCACTCAAATATGTACTTTCTGAGTCATTTAATGAGTGTCTAAACTAATTTTTGATACATTGAATTTGTGCTTCTCAAATAAAAGTGTGTTAGAAGTTGTTCTAGAAGATAAGAGGGTTTCAACTGGAAGATATTATGGAAAGAGATACAGTGATAGAATTTAAGGGGATGAGCACATTTTCAGTTTGGTGGATAAAGTAGATCTCTCTAAGAAGACAGAATTTAAACTTAAAGCTAAAGGAAGAAATAGGAACCCATGCAATTGTTGAAAACTAGACTTATGTGTGTGTGCACATAGGATTGTGTGTCTGCAGACAATGCAATATACCTAGTCAGTTCAGAGACAAATTATTTATGCTGCTTTTATGCAACATTAATGAATAAATTAATGATTTTACTTTATCTAGTTTTAGTGTCATGTAATTACAATCTATGTGTTCATTTTCAGGGTATTCATATAGCTTATGTGGCATACTGGCTTACTATGAGAAAATGTCATGATAATATCCTCATCCTAGAAATTGGGATTAAAAAATAGCTGATCTCTTCCTTACCAGGATGTTGTAATGATTGATGTATTCATCTCTATAGTATTTTAGCTTCACTAAAAATTTTATTGTATGAGGTTTGTATAGGATTATGAAGAGAAAGTACCTGGATTTGAATCCCAGCTTTCCCCTTAAATAGGACACAAATTGGGCAAATCACATAATGTATTTTCTCTAAGATTAGTAACAATATCAAATCTTACTGTTGTTGCAAGAATTAAGTGAGATAATATTATCAAATTGAAAACTTTTCTACTTTTTATTCCTCTTTCCTACAATTTTATTCTTATTCACCTACATTTTATTTCCTTTCTTTTCAAAATAATTGTTCTTCTACTGTCTAAGGCTAGTTTCTCCACTTACACTTTAAATATTTCTTCAGAATCACTTAACATTGACTATTCCTCAATTTTCAAATGATTTTAATTTCACCTCTCAAATAAGTGAATTTCTTCTTATCAGCACATAAACATTATCAAATCTTTCTCATTCTTAAATCCATATTGCCCTATAGTTTATTCTCTCCCCCTTGTTTTCATCTCTTTGCATCCCAGCTTCTTCAAACAGATGAAGAATTTACTTCATACTCGCTCTTTGAAATAGTGTTATTATTTATTATCTCCTGACTCTATACTACAGTGGTTCAGATACTCATGTGGTTTATAATTTTTAGAGGATACTCTTCTTCAGTGAAGGATGTTTTCACTATAAGTGCACTGAGTTATAGAAGCATCTTGAGAGGATAGATTTACCTTTGCCTCTCCTGAGAACCTATGAACTGAGAAACATGACCTGCTTTCACACTGATTCCTCACTCTGGGTTTCAGGAATTATCTGATAGTTTGTATGTGGAATTCTCACTTGCATACACTGCAGGTTTGGGATTATAATTATTTATGAGTCAGTTTTAAGAAATCCACTGACTAGTAAAGTTTTACTGCTCTTGGCTTTTGCAATGGGTGGTAATGGATTTGTGCAGAAAGTTCTGTACATAATAAATAACTTCATTTTGCCTGGGCCTAAAGCCTTCTCTCATATTCGCCAGCAGGCATTAAAGTGCCAGGCTGTAGTTTGCATCTTGGTCTCTAATATCCCTTGGACCACTTGCATTTAGTTCCCACTCTTCACTCTGGCTTTGAGTTTCCTCTTCAATCTTGGCATATAAATTTTTTTTTCATGAAAATTTGGCTATACATTTAAATTTCTTATTGTAGAGGAGGAAAAATAATTACTCCTTTTACCTTTCTGAGTTTTTAGGTGAGAACTCCTGTGATAAAAGACATGTTAACAAGAGAAAAACAGATAGAGAAGTTTATTAACATGTGTGCCTCATGAAGATACCCATAGAAAAATGAGTAACTCTCCAGGTAGCTTAAAATTCAGGCTTAAATACTACCTTAATAGGGAAAGGGAAAGAGGGATATAGGCTTCTTCGGGGAAAGTAAGTGGTCTTAGGAAAGATGAATGAGCCCTTAGAAGAACAGATGGGAAGTATGATCGTTTGTGGGAAAGTTTGGGAGTGATGTCAGCTTCTCCCCTCCCCTCCTGTGGTAAGAATCAATCTTCCCTGTTTGATGAAACTTCCATGGAGGGGATTTATGACAATTGAGTTCATTTTGGAGGAACTATCTTTAGGTAGATAAGGGGAGTTCAGAGAAAGCCTCTCCCTGCATTTGCTGCTTTCCAAATACCTACATCTCAAAATAATCAATATGCCAAAGTGGGTATATTTTGGGGTGGCATGTTTTGAACTCCTGTAGTTATATTTTGGAGTGGCATATTTTGCTACTCTTCAGTAATCAATTATTTTATTCTGTATTGTTATTTATTTCAAACAGGAAGAAGAAATTTCTGTATTAAGCTCTATATGACATACTGAATTTTCAAGTCCCTGCAGTACTGTGGTAATCAGAACCCCTCCATGAATTCTGTTTTTATTAAAGTCATGAAATATACCTAAAGACCAAAAGCAGATACCTTATTTTCCCAGAGTTGGTAGCTAACTCCTTTTTGGCCTCTCAGATGTTAGTTCTTACTGACTTTCTACAATTAGGTGCATTTTCCTGTTCAATCTCATCACTGGCCCCTCCTCCTAAAACTACCAATTAATTTTCCAAGGTCTATCCTTTACTATCATTTCTGCTGTCTATATGTAATTCCATAGCTCAGGCTGTAATCTGATGATTTAAAAATCTATGTTACCAGAGATTTCTCTCCTAAGTTTCAGAATGAGTTTATCTAACATCTGGATGTCTACTAGGTATCTCCACTTAAACTAACATGTTAAAAATCAAATTTATCGGGCTTCCCTGGTGGCGCAGTGGTTGAGAATCCGCCTCCCGATGCAGGAGACACGGGTTCGTGCCCTGGTCCGGGAGGATCCCACATGCCGCGGAGCAACTGAGCCCGTGAGCCATGGCCGCTGGGCCTGTGCGTCCGGAGCCTGTGCTCCGCAACGGGAGAGGCCAGAACAGTGAGAGGCCCGCATACCGAAAAAAAAAAAAAAAAAAAAAAAAAAAAAAAAAAAAAAAAAAAATCAAATTTATCACCTTGTCTACATGGACGCTCCCTGAAAACCCCTGCTGCCCACCCCTTCCCCAATAACTACACACGATTCTCCTTGACTTTTTAATTCCAGTGAATGGCAAGCCACTCATCTACTTATTCAAGCCACTTCTTTGGGAATCATCCTCCTCATTTCTTTCCCTCTGCCAGCACGTTCAAGAAATAAATGCATCGTGTCAATTTTCCCTCCTTGAAGTTCTGTAATTCATCCATTTCTCTTCTTGTCCATTTCACACTACTTAAGAACAGGCCATCTTCCTTCTCACCTTGGTGTATGGTAAGATATTTATTACCTCTCTCCAGACCTCCAATTTTGCTACTTCACAATAAAATAAACTGCTTTTTTTAAAAAAATAAAGGGAATATCTTCTCCTTAAAGGTTTTTATGCATCCTACTGCCTCAGCCTGGGATGTCTTTTCTGTCCCTGCCTCTTTAGCTGAAGAACTTCCATTTTTACCATTCATTACTTGCATTACTAGTCATCCAGGAGGCCTTCTCAGACTCCCAATGCTGATTGTTCTTCCTTGTGCATGTTCTTGTCACAGCACTTATCATATCATGTTTTACCTGCAGGTAGCCTAACTAGGTAGAGAGCTCTTTGAAAGCATGCCTGTTTATCCAGTGCTCTGTACAGGGTCTTGCACATAGTAGCCACTTAGTAAATGTTTGTTATATTTTTAAAGAAGAGTAATATTCTCAGTGTCTATGTCATTGTATCCAAAGTCAATAAAATGTTGTTTTGGCAAATAATATCCCCCATCCCCAATATTGTTAAAAACTGAATAGATTCTCTTTTAACATTGATTGTAGTTTAGCACAGCTGTATCTTGAAAGTAGTAATGAAAGCTACATTAAATATTTTATTTGATATTTGCTATGGAGTTTATTATAGTTTCTATTCAAGGACTTGACCAGTTGGTTGATTATCTAGAAACAAAATCTGCTACATGGTCTTTATGTATTTAAAATTTTTACCAAAATAGTCATTGTGCTGAGTTTACTATTAAATACTAATATTTAAAGTTATATGCTTTACTATTAATGTTCCTACATAATTGAAGGAATTATTATGAATTTGAATGTAAAAATGCCATTAACTTTTATTTCTGACCATTTTAGGAGTGTATATTAGATTTTATTTTCATGAATACTGTAACTGATTTCAGAGTGTAATGCTTCAACAGAGGGAAATATTTAAAATGATCTTCAGAAAGAGTAGCATTGACATATATATACTACCAGATGTAAAATAGATAGCTAGTGGGAAGCAGCTGCATAGCACAGGGAGATCAGCTCGGTGCTTTGTGATCACATAGAGAGGTGGGATAGGGAGGGTGGGAGGGAGGCGCAGGAGGGAGGAGATATGGGGATATATTTATACATATAGCTGATTCACTTTGTTATATGGCAGAGGCTAACACAACGTTGTAAGGCGATTATACTCCAATAAAGATGTTAAAAAAATAAAAAATAATAAAAATTAAAAATAAAAACACCATTATCAACCGCCCCTCCCCCCCAAAAAAAAGATCTTCAGAGATATTTCACACGGAAAGGATAATTATTTATATATATCATTATGGCAACCATGTATCAAAGTTTGATAAGTATGGACTGTACAATTCTTTCCTTTAGATTCCCAAATCAATGTACTGATCAAGTGTTTGAAGGCAGCTTCATATCCAGAACACCGGAACAAAAGTGAGCAAAATATTTTGCTTAAGCTCTGTTAAAATATTTTCCTTAAAAATTTATTCTGTAAGGCATTGTAGTAGCTATACTGGATATATTAAAACTAGAAAAAATAGATTTTGAGACAAGAAATATTATGTGAAACAAAGAAAGTCATTTCATAATGATAAGAGGGTCAACATATTAGCAAGATATAACAATTGTAAATGTGTACTGTATACACCTAGAACCAGAGCCCCACAATACATGAAGCTGCAAGGGAAAGAATTGAAAGGAGAAATAGACTGTTCAACAGCATTAGAGATTTCAGTACCTATTCTCAGTCATGGAAAGAACAGCTAGACAGAAAATCATCAGGGATATAGAAGTCTTGAATAACACTATCAACCAACTTGACCTGTTTGACATCTACAGACTGGTTCACTCCAACAACAGCAGAATACATATCTGCTGTTGTGCACACAAAACATTCTCTTGACTATATGCTATGCCAGAATATAAGCCTCAGCAACTTTAAAAAGATTGAAACAAATAAAACATCATCCAAGACACAACAATAAAAACCAAAAGAAGAACAACAAAACAGAAATTCCCTCTCAAAATGAATCTGTAAGTCAAAATTCCAAAATCCATCAAATCATGTAATGCTAAGAAAGAAAGAAAAAAGTAACAATTAGGGTATAAGTTCACTCTAGGTAAAGTTATTGATAAAGAAGAGTCAGAACAACATCTAAAATATTTTTATTTAGAATAGTCAAAGGTTAAACTAAGTAATAACAGTATTCAAAAATTAAAAACAGAGCAAAAATTCTAGAACAGGTGGAAATAAAAAATAAATCATGTAAATTATTGAAGAAAAATTATAACCATTAAAATATAAAATATTGTTAAAGGGAATTGATAAATAGTAATGAGTAATTCACCTAAAACAGTTATGTTTTCCTTTGCCATTCATTCTTCTGTGTTGATTGAGAGTGTCCAGAAATATTGCCAGGTTTGCTTTGCTTCTTGCTCATTCATTCATCCTCTCACTCAAAAGATATTGATAAGTATCTCCTGTGGCAGTGTTTTAGATGCTCTCATGGAGCTTACATTCTAGTAGGAAGAGACACACATTAGTTAAAAATTAAGATAATTTCATTGTGTAATAAATGATGTTAAAGAAATGGCATTTCCCTCTCTGAATTTAGTATGGCTTATGACTACAGAGAAAGCATCCTTAGAAGCTTATCTAGGTCAGCAAGTCAGGATTTGTCTGAAGTTATTCAGCAAGTTAAACAGCCCCTGATAGTGAGTGCAGTCCAAGGTGCTGGCTAAGGGGTGAATCATTATGGTAGTTAAAATGTCATTGCACCAATAAGTGTTTCTACTTTAGAAGTAATTAACTAGACTTACAGACATCAAAACCAGTAAAAGAAATATAAAAAAATAGGACCTAACAGCTGTTTAACACTGTATCAATAAAATATTTCCTTAATACCAAGGGCAGATGGAGGATTAATTGAGGAGGCAAGAAAACCCAGAGAGGAGGCATGGAAGCAGAACAGAGGGAATATTTGATTAGGTTACTTTCCTTTTCTCTTTATTTTCCTCGTCTTATTTAAACTGGTAATCTAAGGTCATACATTTCAAGATTGACTGTTCTATATCCAAGTTTATTGTACTGTATTTTATATATGAATAACTATTTTCTTATTTTGTACTATGCCTAATTCATAAGCCGCACGTTCCAACAAGGCTATTATTGCCCTTGTAAGCCATAAAGTTTACTTACCTTTTATTTCTTAAAATTCATTAGCTGTATTTCCAGCCAAGCTGCCCAAAATGTTGATTTTTAAAAGGCTATTTAAAATGGCTTGTATCCCAATTTTCTAGCCCAAATTTATTTGTCTGAATTAAATTTAAAACTTCCCAAGATTCAGGTCTAAGTCCAACCCGAGGTAAATATTATTGTCTAACTTAATCCTGGAAGCAGTGAATTATCCACATTTGCTATAGAACATGTTAATTATCTCAATAAATACAGTAATAGTAGACAGTTATAGACATTTTAGAAGGATAGAATCATTGAGGGAAAATCACCCCACCTGCTGAATGGGCGACCCTTTCATACCACCCCCAAGTGACAAATCGGGAGCATAGTTTTTCCTTTGAGAGAAGTTTGGCTGGCCTTGGGAGGAGCCAGGGAAAACACCTAAACACAATAACTAATGCTTAACGCAGAGCCCAGTCAGGTTTGTTCAGTGATCTTTATTGGTCTCTTAGGGAAACTGATTTTGTTGGAAATCATTGCAAAGAAATAATTCCCCAGAAAGGACATCATTCAAATGGCTTCCATCTTACAAATCTTATAAATACCGTGGTAGGAGAGTATAGCTTAATGGTCAAAGTCAGAAACTTAAAGGAATGACACTGATTTTAGTCCTATATGTAAAGGCTGCATTTCAAGCTCCGAGCAACACACTGGGGAAGAGAGGGAGCAGAGAGAAAGGGTGGGTCTGTATACTTTGTCGATTGTTCATGTGATGTTATCGGAAGGAGTCTAATTCAGCTACTTACATATTGTCCAATGAGAAAACACGAAATTAGAGTTAAAGGACTTAAGTTCTTTGTATGATTCTACTATTGTGTGACTTCAGAGATGTGCTTAACATCTCGGCTCCAGTGTACCAAGCAGAGTCAGTTGGAGGCTATAGCACCTTCCTTTCTGAAATTACATTGCTAGAAGATAAAGCAATGGGGATAAAACCCATGATAAAATTAAAACTTCTACAGAAATGTAATCATCTACCCAAACAGGTGAGCTCAGTAAGGTTTTACAGAAATCAGTGAAGAATCTTTCCCAAGATTCTTTATTGATTTACCATCTGTAAATGCATAATGTTTGCAAGTCTCTTTCCTGTTACATTATGAGCAATCAGTATAGCTCTAAGAAAGAATTGTCTCAAATAAGTAAATTAGCCCATCTCAGGGAAAAGAACAGCTATTAGTACATACAAACTTTGAGTGATATCTACTCTAGCATAAGACATTCAGCACGTAGAGATGTGGGTGAGTTCCTGCCATGAATTCATCCTATTCTCAAGATCTTTCGAATGGGGACTGCATACCTGAAGGTCCTTAGCCGTGTCATCTCCACATCCCATCTGGAGCTGCTCCCACCCCTGCTAACCTGTGTGCCCCAGGTGTGCCTGCTCTGTTCTTTAATAGGAAAGAATCACGAATAAGTTCTTACCAGTTTGTCAGGTAGAAAAGGTGACAATGGAATCGTTTAAAGGAAACAGTCGGGGTCTGCAGGGCCTAGCACTTGGCCAAGCATCTTAATTTTCAAGTCTGTCATTTCCCCCTCATCTTCCATTCTTAACTTCCAGTAATGAATTCCTATAAGAATGATAAGTTCGTGGAAGGTGCACTTGATGAGTTAGATCCCTGAGTCTTCTTCCAAAATTACAAACAAGTTATTAGCACAGGAAAATCTTTTGCCAGGAAACTCTATTGTGTGTAGTTTTTTTTGGCTAGGTAATATTTCAATAATAGATTAGAAATTAAGGTTACTCATTTTAAAGACTACTCTGTAAAAAGCATCAATGATACCCTCTGAGAATGGTTTACTTATTCTTCAGAGAAAGTGCTTCCTGTTCAGGAGAGAAAGAATACAAACTTTAATCCACACGCATGCAGAAGGAGAACATACTTTCTTAAGTCTTAGCCATGCTATTTTTATTTTCCTCAGTTAAAAACAGTTGCATTAACCTCTATTCATATCCTTGCTTGGAGATCAAGCAATTCTCCTGCCCAGTAACCTTCTACCCTACCAGTGCCTTGTGCAATAAGGTTCAAACTGTTAGAGTAAATACGTAAGTACCTCTTGATTTAGCCCAAGCTATTTTCCTGGCCTTAGATTTCCTGTTCTCCATCCCTCCTCTGCCTTCCACAGTATACTGCACTGAGTTACTCCTAATTTCATTAAAATACTCCTACTTAAACATATCCAACTATAGATTTGCTCACATATTTTTATCTGATGTATTCTCCATTCTTGCCACTTATTAAAATCCTCCACCTGCTCAAAGCTCAGCTGGAGGTGATCTTATCTCTGAAACCTATTCCAGCTTCCATAGTTAAAATTTAATCTCACCTTCCTCTCTGCTCTCATGGTTTTGTGTACTTCGTCCCTGCTTTGTTTTTGGATATTTACGTACCTGACTGTCCAGCCCAGTAGGTTGCATGATCCTTAAAGCAAGACAGCCTGATTTGTTCATCTCTGTTCCACTGATAACGCCTAACAGAGCTTTGAATATTTAAATACAGAAATTGCCAAGAGGAGACCTTTTCATAGATAAAGAATTAGTTCAAGAGAGAGGTTCACAAAAGAGAGAATACCAAGAATGATCATTCTGGGATTATCTGATGACCAACAGAACATTTTGCTTTGTCTCATCCATTCACACTCCCACTTTCTGGTTAACTAATAGTAGTAAAGTAAGAAAACCTGTGAAGCACAGCCAGCCAGAGAAGTATATATATGTGGTCAAAGATGACTCTAAGTAACTTTTTGGCCAGAGTTACTGGAGGTTATTTGTTCACGAATGTATCCTCAAGGTCATTGTCTCCTACCAGATGGCATTTTTTGTGCATCTCTGCAATCGGTTTCCTTTGGTAGTTTCAGCCTGCAGTTCTCTTGCCTTTATTCTCCTGTTTGTAAACTGGTACTTGAAGTTCAGTTCAGAACAAAAGTCTGAGAGCACACAAAGTGAACTATGGTCAGAACGGCTGAGCAAGGATATTTCTACCAAGATCACCTCTGTCACCATTGCTTTAACGTTAATATTGAGTGATTACCTCTCAGCAGCAGAGCTGCTTTCACTTCTAAGATGCTTTAAGGAGATGCTTGGGGAAAACAGTGAGAAGCTATCAGAAAAAGAACAGATGGGGAGGGCTCCACAGGAATTTCTTTCCACTATTTCTTTCTCTTTGCTCCATCAGAGGAATGCAAGCCTAAACAGGGAGAATAGTTTGAGATTATTAATGCAGTTTGTTTGCATCTTGTTTTTGTGCACATGACATTCTACCTGTCAGCCAGAGTTATTGATTAATCTTGATGGATAACTTGAAGGTAGGGTGGAAGTGGTAGATTAGGTTTGTTACAGGTGAAATGCAGAGAGAAAGAAAGATAATATTTTGCTTCAGACATTCAGAATAAGATTTACAGGACAGTAATAGTCTGGTAAGCCAGGCTTTTCAGAAAGTTTTTTCCCCTTAAATCCCTGTATCTCCTCCATTAGCATGTCAGTTACCACGCCAGGCAAACAGTAAGTTGTATGTAAGGTAGGTCCTGATCAGGCTGGAAAAAAAAGAGTGGAAATCTCATGCTTTGGTCCTGAGATACTTGGGTAATATTGGGAGATGGAAGCAGAAGATGAAGAGTACGTGTTACATGTGTACCATCTGCCCAATCGGAGATGGGAATATTGGAGGGAATGCCTAGAGAAAAAACGTTTATTGCATGGTTAGAAATATGGAAGGAACACTCTCTCAGGCTGACTCTCACCTTTGCCTATCTGGGAAGTGACACTGTCAAGTGTAGTCAGTGGCATAGAATGGTAGCATGGCAGAAGGAGGGCCAGAGTTTAGTGTTCTGTGTAGCCCTTAGATCCTGTGCATCATGGCGAGGACTCAGGGACTTCCTGTGAAATCTTCTAGTGCAGCTGGAAGTAAGCCACATTGTAGACTACTTGGTGAGAGGAGAGCTGATCTGACAACAGAGCTAGGAGTGGATCCCCAGGCCTTGAGCTCCATGGAAGACATGTTACCTGTAAGAGCCCGGATGATTCCAAGTTTTTTTTTTTTTTTTTTTTTCATTTATTTAAGGAATTTTATTGCTCTGAACCATCCCTCCTTGGGCAATAGCAGAAACTTTGGAAACCAGTCTTTGGGGACAGAGCCAGAGGCACTAAAGTGAAGGAAACAGTGTGGCATGTTTGGTCCATTGTCCTGTGTGGGAGTATGGCAGGGGCAGGTTGCAGACTCTTCTAAGGATCCAGACGTAGCCTCCTTGGGCAAAGGTCACAAGCCAAAACAGAGCAGATGAGGTCAGCCTGGCTTGGGGTGAGGGCTCAGTGCCCCTTGACCTTGCCCTGGGGTTCCTGGACCTCCCGGAAGCTCAGCACCATCAGGCCCACATTGATGGCATATGTGGTGATACAAACAATGCAGAAATCATAGAGCACGAAGAACAGGATCCAGGCCAGGTAGACAGAACCAGAGAGTACTCCCTGGAGAGAGAGAGAGAGAGAGAGAGAGAGAGAGAGAGAGAGAGAGAGAGAGAGAGAGAGAGAGAAGGAGAAGATGAAGAGGAGGAAGAGGGAGAGTAGGGAGGAGGAAAGGGGGAAGGGAAGTTACATTACGTTTAAATGCCAGCAGGTCAAGCAGCAACTAGGTGGACAAGGGTCATTGTCACAGAGTATAGGAACCCATGGCAGTACAGGGATGCCATTTGTATAAGGATCTCCTCCTGACACTGCCATAAAGTCACACTAGACCTCACCCAATCCTGACAGCCACATAACATCCAGAAAGGAAACAGCGAGTGATGTAAATCTTAAATATTGACTTTTTAAAAACCTAAGCTAACTGAATATTATTTGTAATGACTAAATTATTGTATTGGATAAGGGTTACTTTAGCATTATAATATTTAAATTACAGATTTCGACTAAAAGCTTTTCTTCTATCTAGAGGATGGGGATTCATTGCAATAATCGTTATTGAAGAGATTATAAAGAGTTTCCATTTTCTAGACTCATCTGAAAATAGTCTGGGTAAATCTGATATCCCTGCACATGGAGAAGTACCCCAGCTTTGGCACATATTGTTCTACTGCTTATTAGGATTGACTGGTCTGAATGGCTAGATGGATGCCCCAATTTTCTGATATCTCCAGTACCCTGAAGCTGGGCAATGGGTCAAAGAAGGCAGAATTCTCAGACCACATGAAGCTGTTCATCTATGCACAGGATGCTTTTCTTCTGGAACTCTGAGTGAATTTCTAAGAATTATTATTAGGAGAGTATTGGGTAATTTCTCTGAACGGAAAGAAATCTCTACCCTGTTTATTTAAAATTTACACGGCTTTTAAAAAATTTCTCTCATCATTTATTTTCTCCTTTTACTATATCTGTCATGGTTCTTTCCTCTTTTCTTGGAGAAATTTTATGCTATTACAGCTTTCATTTCAAAAGTCTGCTATTCAGTAATAAACTTTCAAAAAGCAATACTTTTTAAAAAAATCACCAATGCTGTTCTTCCTGCCATATTTTCACATGTGAAAACAAAGACACATACAAAATCAGAATCTGTATGACGCAAATCGAATTTAAATATGTAATTTACTTGCACCTGAGAATAGTCATTTCACTGAGATATTAACTCATGCAATAACAGCATTTCTAGTAAAGCTTCATAAATGCATTTGTCCCATGTAGTTACTGGTTAAAGTTCTTTTAAATCTAAGCTACCTTAAGAAGGCTTCATTTTTTAAAGTTTAAATACTGGGGGGAAAACCCCTGTAATTTATGGGAAAATGTTAACAGATGACTGAAATAAAACATAATGTTCATTTTGTCATGTATGATTTATCATGTGCAACTATGACTTTGCCTTACAGACCTTTAAGACAGGCCCTCCAGAAGCACATTTGATCTGTAGCACGTTCTATGTGTATGAAAAGTATCTGGGCTGTCAATAAAGGAGCTGTAGCTGTCATCTGAGCTTGACTGAACGTTATAGAAGTAAAAGTCCCAACAGGCCAAATGTTTTCTCTGTTTTCTTCTGGAATCTTTTCAAATGATGTTTTGTCTGGAAGTGGTCCCAATACTCTTCTCTTCCTTTCTCCCTTCCCTTCCCTTCCTTTCTCCATTCCCTTCCCCTCTTTCTTCCCTTTCCCCTCTCCTCCCCTCCCTCCCCTTCCCTTCATTTGAAAGTACACTAAAACTCACAGTGGTTGTCATTGGATGGTAGGAGAGCAGTGTATTTTTTCTTTTATCTGGAAGCTTATTATGAAGTTTTATTAATTATTTACATCTCTTCTTTATTGAAGTATAGTTGATTTACAATATTATTTTTCATGCATACAGCATAGTGATTCAATACATTTATAGGTTATATTCCATTTAAAGTTATTGCAAATTAATGGCTATATTTCCCTGTGCTATACAATATATTGTTGTTTATTTATTTTATACATAGTTTGTGTCTCTCAATCCCTTACCCCTACCTCACCTCTCGCCTCTTCCCTCTCCCCACTGGTCACGACTAGTTTGTTCTCTATATCTGTGAGTCTGTTTTGTTATACATTTGTTTTATTTTTTTAGATTCCACATATAAATGATAAAGTATTTGTCTTTCTCTGACTTATTCCACTAAGTATAATACTCTCTAGGTCCATCCACATTGTTGCAATGGCAGAATTTCATTCTTTATATGGCTGAGTAATATTCCATATATATACCATCTCTTCTTTATCCATTCGTTGATGGGCACTTAGGTTGCTGCTTACATATCTCGGTTTATTGTAAATAATGCTACTCTGAACATTGGGGTTCATGTGTCTCTTCAAATTAGTGTTTTCATTTTCAGATATATATCTGGGAGTGGAATTACTGGATCATATGGTAGTTCTATTTGAGTTTTTTAAGGCATCTCCATACCGTTTTCCAAAGTGGCTGCACGAATTTATAATCCCGCCAACAGTGTTCTAGGGTTCCCTTTTCTGCACATCTGCACTAACATTTGTTATTTTAAAATTTTTTTTTCTTTTTTTTTTTGCGGTACGCAGGCCTCTCACTGTTGTGGCCTCTCCCGTTGTGGAGCACAGGCTCTGGATGCGCAGGCTCAGCAGCCATGGCTCACGGGCCTAGCCGCTCCGCGGCATGTGGGATCTTCCCGGACCAGGGAACAAACCTGTGTCCCCTGCATCAGCAGGCGGACTCTCAACCACTGCGCCACCAGGGAAGCCCTAACTTTTTTGATGATAGCCATTTGATAGGTGTGAGGTAATATCTCATTGTGGTTTTGATCTGCATTTCTCTGATTAGTGATGTTGAGCATCTTTTCATGCTGCTGGCCATCTGTGTATCTTCTTTGGAGAAATGTGTGTCCAGATCTTCTGCCCGTTTTTTAATTGGGTTGGCTTATTGGCCATCGGTGTATCTTCTTTGGAGAAATGTCTGTCCAGGTCTTATGCCCATTTTTTAATTGTATTTTTTTTTTTTTTGATATTGAGTTGTATGAGCTGTTTATATATTTTAGATGTTAACCCCTTATAGGTCATATCTTTTGCAAATATTTTCTCCCATTCAGCAGGTTGTCTTTTGGTTTTGTCCATGATTTCCTTCACTGTGAAAAACCTTTTATTTTTTATTAAATCCTGTTTGTTTATTTTTTCTTTCATTTCCTTTGCCTTAGGAGACTGATCCAAAAATAAAAAACATTGCTATGATTTATATCAAAGAGTATTCTGCCTATGTTCTCTTCTAGGAGTTTTATGGTTTCAGATCTTACATTTAGGTCTTTAATCCATTTTGAGTTTATTTTTATATATGGTGTAAGGATCTAGAGGGTGAGGTGCCTGATATGCAGCTCAAATGCCCTGTGCTTCAGGAAAAATAACTACCTTTGTGATCCTTCCTGATTTTGGATTCCTGCGGCTAGTGTGTGTTTTTTGCTTAGAGAGATCATCTCTATTTTCCCTAACTATCTTGATGTTGACCTTTTCCCCTTTGTTGTGGAGATTTTGATCATCCAGTATTCATGTTCCTTTCAGAAGGAATTATTCCATATGTAGTTGTTGATTTGTTGTGTCTTTAGGTGGAGGTGAGTTTGGGATCTTCCTACACCACTATCTTGAACCTTCCCTATCATACTTTTATTTTTGTTCATTTTCATCAACATTAAAATATTTTTGCTCTCTGTACATTTTATTTTTAATATTTTTGGCTCTGATGGGTTTATGTTATGTACACCCTATCCGTTGTTTATATATACACATTCTTGAAAGATATAATAAAATTAATATAAAAAAATTTTATGCCCATAATATCATTCAAGATAACCAGAAGGGAAAAAGAAAAACTAAGTATATAATAGACATTGTAGACATTCCAGTAATACACTATTTTACAAGTATAAAATAAAGTTATCAAAAGCAATGACCAACGTAATCCAAAAATTGTTAAGAAAACACACATGTACCACAATGTTCATTGTAGCTCTGTTTACAATAGCCAGGACATGGAAGCAACCTAAGTGTCCAACGACAGATGAATGGGTAAAGAAGATGTGGCACATATATACAATGGAATATTACTCAGCCATAAAAAGAAACGAAATTGAGTTATTTGTAGTGAGGTGGATGGACCTAGAGTCTGTCATACAGAGTGAAGTAAGTCAGAAAGAGAAAAACAAATATCATATGCTAAAACATATATATGGAATCTATAAAAAAAGGTGGTGAAGAACCTCAGGGCAGGACAGGAATAAAGAAACAGATGTAGAGAATGGACTTGAGGACACGGGGAGGGGGAAGGGTAAGCTGGGATGAAGTGAGAGAGGGGCATGGACTTATATATACTACCAAATGTAAAATAGATAGCTAGTGGGAAGCAGCCGGTTAGCACAGGGAGATCAGCTCGGTGCTTTGTGACCACCTAGAGGGGTGGGATAGGGAGAGTGGGAGGGAGACGCAAGAGGGAGGAGATATGGGGATATATGTACATGTATAGTTGATTCACTTTGTTGTAAAGCAGAAACTAACACACCATTGTAAAGCAATTATACTCCAATAAAGATGTTTAAAAAAAAAAGAAAACACACAGGATCTGAATTAATCCCTTTACTTAGGATACAACGTGTGATGAATGTTGACCTGCAGGTCCCTAATTATAAATTCTGAACTTCTGTACTGACCAAGTTTATATAAATTCATGAATCCTTCACAATAATTTCTAAATCTCTTGGACAAAGATTATGAAAGTCAGTTCAAATGCAACTCTGGTGACTATGTAACCTCGCATACCAGTAAGGATGATTCCATAGTTATAATCTTTGACTAGGGAAGTGTCTGATATAAACAAACTAAATGAAAAAATTAAGGTGCCTAACCTAAAGAAATTGGTATTTTTTCATACCAACTTCTCGTTTGAGTTCAGCTTTGAAAAATAGGCAAAGTTCCCTGTAATTACCAAATTGTTCTTCTGGAAATATTCTGGAATTTGTACCATTTTTTTTTTCCTATCTCTCTAGATAACCTGTAGTCACTGTTTATATTCTAAAGTCCAGGTACATGTTTGACTAGTCCCATAAGAATGTTGCTGAAGTTTGCTGCTTATTTTATCTTCATCCAAATGCCGTATCCTACTCTTCCACCTTCAAGTTTACTAACTTTCACACAGATGTGTATCTGCTTGATATATAACCAACCTTGCTTATCTCACCTACAGGT
Organism: Kogia breviceps; assembly: GCF_026419965.1. Classification (NCBI taxonomy): domain Eukaryota; kingdom Metazoa; phylum Chordata; class Mammalia; order Artiodactyla; family Physeteridae; genus Kogia; species Kogia breviceps. The sequence goes on along the minus strand of NC_081313.1, from coordinate 104,102,533 downwards.
TTGATCTTTTGATAAATATGCCCAAATCAAACAGTTGTTTACAGGCAGCATCCTAGCCAGCTAGGAGCAAAACACAGCAATCAACTGAGACATTAATGCTCAGAGAATCCACTTCACAGGGGGAAAGAAGTTAAATTAATTGGTAAATACTTTTAACTTAAAAAAATAACATATAATTTGAGCTGGCATAATGCTTATAAAAACTGAATCTTGTAGTCCATTTAGGATTGCCCATCTATGTTCATTAGCATAAAAAAGCAATTCCATTAGGAGAAAAAGTTCCACTTCCAAATTATCCCCAAAATTGTTTAAAACTTCTTTACATAAGGATACCTAATGTTTATAAAACTATCTACTTGTTTTCAAATCACTTTAATGTAGATGATTTGCTAAACATCCCCTGAGTAGAATAAGAACAAATTCTTTTTACATGCATGACAAGAAGCACAATGGAGAGAATGTCACATTTCTGTGAGTGGTAGAGTTATGATTTACTCAAAAGCTTTTTGACCCTGTCAAAAATCCATGGGATTAATGGATTAATCCCATGGGATTAATCTTTTTATGTCATGATATGTAAATTTGTTTACCAAGGTCTGTCTCTGTAATTCAAATGTCTTTTTTCTTCCTGATTTTCTCTGTAGGACCACTTGTTAAGTGAACATTAGATGCACAGCCACTATGTGTAAGCACAGATTCTCCCTAAACTATGGACATGTCAATATGCATACAGTAGGGTTGTCCACCTGTTTTCACTGTCTTTCCCTCTGTTCAGTGTCCACATTAGAATTGAAAATGATTATCGCTGAATCCTTTTGCTCTTACAGCTAACACTTCCAGACTCTAGTCTCCTTATACATTTTACTATAATTTCCTCTTTGCAATTCTTTTAGAGCCATTCACATGTAGTATACCAGTGTTCCCTAAAAAGCGGTTTAGGAAATACTTGTATCTTGTAAAATGTTAGTTAATATTTCAGAAATTTTCAAAACAATTTTGTGGGTAGGTCAATTTGGAAACTTTGGGTTAACAAAGCTAAATGGAATTCTTGGTTCAGTACTACTTGAAACATTTAATAGGTTAATGTGCTATGTGATTCTTCAAAGAGGTAGCTCACTTATACAGTTTTCCCAAATTTATTTGATTTAATGTTTTGTTTTTCAAGGAATGTTTAATGACCGTAGAATTCTTCAGTGCATATTTTGATGAAAGCACTGTTCCACTTATTAGTTTGATAGTTCTTCTCTTCAGGGAACAACTGTTGTTTAACAGTGTTACACCCTGAAAACACTTTATGATTTCTGTGGACATAATATTAATTTAAACTCAGTCTTGGAGCTCTTAGTAGGTTCCTTCTCTATGTTCTTTAAACATAAAAATATATTTATATTTAGCAGGAAAATATTTTATATCACTTCAGGGAACATACCAGAATTTTATTGATATACTAATATTAAAAGCTTATGGAACAATCTGTTAGAATGGCTTAATGTTTCAGGGGATGGATTTTGGAGTCAGACAAGGCTTGAATTTGAGTCTCACATCTACCACTTAATAGATAAGTGATTTTTATAAGTCTCCAATTCTTCATCTGTAAAACGGGCATGATATCTCTTTCATTAAATTTTTGTGAGAGTTAAGGGAAACAATCTATATAAATTGTATAGCCTAGTACATGCCTCTGAGTTAGCAAATGTTATTGAAAACAGTCTATTTTTTAATAATTTTCTTATTATACAAATGCAGTAAATTTTTTCTGTCTCCCTTTGTCCACCAATTTTATTTCTTTTTCTAAGATGCCATCCAAGATAGGATCCAGGACTAGAATATCTTACGCACTTTTGTAGTAGTTGTTCCTGGGGCCACTTATACATCCACACCCTCCTCCACAATTGCCCTTGGTTGACAGGGCTACTATGAGATGGTTGAGAGGTTATTCAGGCCTTCTTCCCCAAGAACAGACCATGGAAAACCCTTGAATTATGTGAGACATGAGTACCTCTCGCTAAGGATAGAGTTCTCTTGAAACCACAGCTTTGCCTACCTTTTTCCTTGCCCTGTTCTGCTTCTCTCATCCCCCTATAAAATTCTCCTGAGAGTACATCTCTCATTTCAGGCTCTTCAGTCACTCAAACAGATCCTGAAATTGCATCTTCTCTTCTCCAACTGATTGTCATCATTAGTTTTATTCAAAACAAGTAATTATTTAGTAGCTCACTATGCTCTAGACTTCATTTCAAATTTTAGAGTTCCTAAAAATCAGGAAACTCCATTTCTACTCTGAGAATCATGTGGTTTACGGTCATGACAACTGCCTTCCTTATTTTTAATGTCAGAACAAATCCATGCTTTTTTCTTGCTCGTTAAAAACTCTTGGTTTATAAAAAAATACAAATCCTTGTTTTCTTATAATTCTAAAATTAGGTAATATATATAGGGCCAGCTCAATTCTGGAGTGACTCTGGCTTGGGCTACTTATAGGGTTTGCTCAGACAAATTTTATTCACTAGAATAGATGCCAAATTATTCTTAGTTTTAGTGACCTCTGAAAAGTTAAAATAAAAAGCCGTTTATTTGCTACTAACAAATGCAAATCTTCCTTATCATAGAATGTAGGATTTATTAATATCTTCTGAAATAATTCTCAAGGTTGGATATTCCAACATTAAAGAGAAGAATACTGAATCCCTTTTCTAAATGTGCTTTGTGTCTACTCTGTTGAGTATTGCCAGGCAAAGTTATAGGATGTGGTGAAAATGACATACTACAAATGCACTCATTCATTCAGCAATATGTTTGTTGAGTATATATTATGTATTAAGTATGATTATAGGTGTTTATAAGAGTAATCTTAATTTTAATTGGGGATAAATTAGATGTTATCTCTATTCAACTTCCCCTTAGCCAGATTCCAATACTGTCAGAGCCACTGCAAAGGCATCCAACATAAAGGAAAGTGTGGGGGACAGGAGAGTGGAAAAAGCCAGGTGTCTTATCCCTTGGAGAGGCCTGGGCAGGTAAGAGGTCTTGAAGCTTAAGCCCGTTTGTTTTGTGGTCAATGCACCATTGGTCTCACTCCTGTGAGAGGAGTTGTCTCTCAGCAAGTTGAAGTCGAGTTTTAGGTCCTGCAGTGCTCCTGGGTTTTACTAGGGGCCTCAGCATTTCAGCTGCCACAGACTGGCCAAAGGACAACTTTCAGGGCCAGGCATTTGAACCCTGGACTGATAATCCTTTGTTTCCGTTGCTTCCCCTCAATATATTTCCAGATATACTACAACTCTCCCTTGAGGAACACATCCTCAAAATCCTCATTTTGCTACTTTCATATGACCTATTACACAGAACTTTTATGACTCATCAGAAACAGCCTCTGAGTTTTTGCAACAGTTTTTTACCCTTCCTTGAGAAGAACGAAGGTCTAGTGATTAAAAACTCTCCATTGGGAGAAGACAAATATTTCACTCTTGTTTGCTGCATTACCTTCTCTCAGAATAGCAAAGTTTCTGGCCAAAGCAGCCATAAATGAATAAACGAATGAGTAGATAAATAAATAAATAGATAAATACATAAGAAAGAAACGTTAGGAAATGAGACAAGTAGTCTGCCTTGGCTGATCACTTCACCAGCCCTGTCTTTGGTGGGATACCCAATGACAGCAAGAATGATTCTTTATATGTACACAGGATATTAGCTTTCATCCCAATTCAACAACTCTGTTAGATTTGTGTAAAATAAAAATTTTTGTCAGTGAGGCACAGGTACATTAAAGCAATCGTCTAAACCCACACAGCTAGTAAGACAAGCACGACTCTCCATCAAAGACTCTCTGTCTTTGGGCTCTTGGCCTAGTGCTTTGTGTAGGACACCTGCATCACCTGTGGTATCAGCTTTCCTCTGTATGAACTCATATACTTCTTGGTGCCTCTCTTATGCTAATACTCTCAAATCAGTAAACAGTAGTAAGGTGTATCTTGCTTTCCTATTAAAGTGCATGTTCCTTAACTCCTCAGAGAAATGACTGCATTATCATTTTCTAAAAAATTGTCTAGGGCTTCCCTGGTGGCACAGTAGTTGGGAGTCTGCTTGCCGATGCAGGCGACACGGGTCCGTGCCCCGGTCCGGGAAGATCCCACATGCTGTGGAGCGGCTGGGCCCATGAGCCATGGCTGCTGAGCCTGCACATCCGGAGCCTGTGCTCCGCAACGGGAGAGGCCACAACAGTGAGAGGCCCACGTACCGCAAAAAAAAAAAAAAAAAAAAAAAAATTGTCTATAATACACAAGGCAGAACTTAATAATTGTTTGCTGAGCATTTTGAATGAATAAACCCCAGGTGATCTGGACTGCATTTATTTATTTTAGAACAAATCCTGCACTGGGATGTGTTCTGACTAGCTTAATTGTCTGATATAGGAATCTTAAACCCTAAGTTGGACTAGGTATCATTTTGACCTAGGCTCTCTCTCCTTCAACATATTTATTCCAATTAGCTGATAAACTCACAGAGGTCAGGTTTAGAGCACAGCTAGACTGTTCACTGAAGAAACTAGAAATGTTCATAGTAAGTTCTTACTAAATTCTTCTTGCTGGTGAAGATAATATAGAGTTTATCATTTACAGGTAACTTCTTGCAAGATGAGTTGTCTCATTAGGACAAAGCTTGCAATAATATTAGGGACTAGTGCTTCCTGTCTCCACTAATCACTATGATGACTAGACACAAGGCTATGACAGTGGCTTGCAGGCAGAAATTAGCATGAGAACAGTCCTTTTGTGAACATGCAGAGAGGTCAATAAGTACATGATTATAAATTAGCTTGGTGGACTGGTATGGTCATTAGCTCAGTCGAGTGTTCCTATTTCATATAATTGTTTGCTGCACCTGAATTAATTTGAGTGTTTAAATCCTGCATATTAATTCTGTGCTGCAGGATGTAAAGCTTTGGACTAATCCCTATAATACTCTTTAGTATAAACACCTTAATCAAGCAACAGCCTTATAATTAGTTCTACTTACAGGCTGGATTTAATTTACTAGTTTTACAGCTCATAAGTTACTGCAACTTTTTAATCATAGTAATTATGCTTTAGAATGTAAGCATAAATGGACTTTTCTAGTTTATTCCAAGAATGAAACCAAGGCATTCAAAATCAGGAGATTAATAAAATCCAATATATGGATACACTTTGTATTTTTATGGCAGCTCAAGATCACTCATCCTTGGAATTTAATCACCAGATTACAGTAAGCTATTGAGCTGAGAAGGTGATTTTTTTTCTTTAAAAGGAAGTACAATTCTCTATTTATTACATATTTCTTTTGTTGGTTGTGAAAAATGATGACGTGATTTAATTTTATCACAGCAGTGAAGGCTTTGACAATATCCCTCTCGTGTACTAAACCTAGTAAGTAAATAATGGTTTAGCTACTACGTATGTGTTGGTCCATTTTTCTTTTATCTGTTTTTTCGCTGAGGATTTTAAAGTACAAATCATTTCTGGCTTTGAGAACATTTGTATGGTCAGGCTACACAGTTTCGAGAACAGCACTTTAAATTAAGGCTTAAATAGGCAGTTAAATTAATTTTATTTATTTATTTATTAATATTTATTAAGAGAGTTATTTATATTAATTAAAATTATTTAAAACACTTCACTGAGGTTTAGGAATATTATAAAATATAAGGATCTCTTACATTATTGCTAAACTTCAGTGAATATACCTTATTGGTTGAGTCACTTTAAGTGTATAATCACTGTCTTATATATCTTGCTGAAATGTTTATTTGAGATTTTGATACAAGTTCAATATATAGATAATTTTTCTGAGAAAACTTCATGAAAATAGTTAAAACCTTTAGGGTTTCAATCCTAAAATCTGTAATTATACAAAATAATATTTATATATGTATATGTATAGTTATAAATACAATTTTGTGAAAATGTATATGTTTATATACGTGTAAATGTAAACAGGCTTTGTTATAATATAATGAAATATAGACAGTGGTTAAATACTTTGGTCATTCTAAAAAACTGTGTTGATTGCCTTATCATTAATTTGGTCATAGTAAATTGTATTGATTATAAAGATAGTCAAAACAATTGACAATGTTGTAGGCCAGGTCAGAGGGATACATGTAAACATGGTTAATTTGAGGGTGCTTTAAGACTATTTACAGTGATTAAATAAAGTATCTCTTGCTTAGAATAATGATGTTTTCAGATAGTTTGTAATTGATTGGTATTATGGACAGTGGTTTACTAAACAATTATTCTGTTGTAACTCAGAACTCTTTCAGTTGGATACAAATATTTGAGGAAATTTTCAGAAATGAAGACAAATCCCTTAGGACAGGGAACAGACTGAAATGTCACCAAATTCTAGAATGAGCCTCCTGGACAGAGAAAAGCTGAAGCTAGCTGGAATCTTAGATGTTTCAGAAGGAAGATGTGACTTGTAAGAACAGAGACTTATCCAACTCGTCAAAGGAACTTTAGGTGAACAGTCCCTGGCTATGGGAAATGGGGTCTCCTGAGAATCCTTAAAGTCACCCAGGAAAGCCTTAAACTTGTGACAGGCTCAGAAAGCACTAAGCCAGCATACTAACCCTGGAGATATCAATATAATTGTTATCCAATGGGATAAGTAGTAAGCTAGAAAGAGGAAAACACCAGGCCCTTTGCCTTACCATTTTCACCCTATGGCAGGCCATGGTCAGGGGATGGTGACAAACCTCACCTTTGAATGAAAATTGAAAAGGTGATTATCATATGGATCATAAAATAAAATACATGCAGCACTTCTCTTAGTGAGGTCTGCAGACTCCTGGGGGTCCCTGGAGAGACCCTTCCAGGGGATTTGAGAGATCAAAGTTTTTTTTCATAATAATACTAAACCATTATTTATCTTTTTCACTATGTTGACATTTGCAGTAATGTTACAAAGGTAACAGTGTGTAAACTGCTGACTCATTAGCCTGAATCAAGGCAGTAGTGCCAAACTGTACTAGTAGTCATTGTATTTTCATCATCACCCACTGGCACCTAATCAAAAAAATGCTAGTGCCATGTCATCTTTCCTCCCATTGCTATTATAGCTAATATATTTCTTACAGTCAGATTTAGCGTTTCTTTATTCTTGTCTTTCAATACTTCTTTTCTCTTCTTCCCCATGACCTAGGCTGTCTCTATTACACACATTCCTTGCTGTTGCTCTGGCCGTTCCTGTGACTTCTCTCTTGCTTCCAGTTGCCCTCTATCTCTTCCTGAGAGATTTTACCAAGTCTTGACTTGACCTCGTAGGACACGTCTTGGACTTTGGGCCACTCTCCTGCTCCTCTCAAATTAACCTTCTCTAATTAACAACCAATTGCTTCTGGATGTTGTTTCCTGATTTCTGAAGTGACAGCTAAGTATTTTGGTAAGATTATCCATAAAATATTAGAGGTTGCAAAATATTTCTATGATTCCCTTCCCCCTATTACATGTCCCCTTCCTTATTAGATGGAAGGCACCTCAGTTCCTCAAAGAATTCTTAGGGCAGGATGTGGCTAAATTACATTTTCATGGGTTTTGAGGCATTATGGGTAAAGGAATGATATCCAGGATAAAAGTGGTTATGGGCCTGATGCATTCTGCTCTTCACAGACAACATCCAGTGCTTCAAAATGGGGAATCATCTAAAATTATATTTTCAGGGAAACAGAGGTGCTTAGCCCAGCAAAAGAAGACACAGTGAGGTTCTATTAGCTGAGTGCAGAGTTGAAGGGCAGTCTTGTGATGGCTGGCCTCTAGTGGGTGCTCAAATAATGCTTCAATAGTTGGGTGGGCAAATACCACACATGCCTGCGTATCTATACACAATGACTGACCATACCCGCCACTGTGTGGGTGAAGTTTCTCTCTTCCCACTGACTGCTCAGATCTGAGGTTTTCAATTGGAGTATTCAATCCTGTTTTAACACAAAATGCTAAATCTATAAATATTTTTATATTTAGCAGATTGAAATGGAATCCTAAAACTAAAGAAATGTACCATGAATTTATTGTGGGCTTTGTTAGAATCTAAGGCGAGGAGTAAAGTAAGGGCAGCTTGTTTAACTTAGTATAATCCTTAGTTTTAATACACAAACTTCATCCTTTTGTACATTTTGTAAATTAAATTTTTGAATGTTACATTTTTCTGCTATTGTCTCTTTTTGTTCCCAACTATGTATGAACTGTGAATGGGAAATGAAGTAAAAGGGAAAAACTCCTAAAATTCCACTTTTATCTCTTTTGATTTCCTTATTGGCAAAGCATTATCTAGTCAAGAAAGACATCCTCCAGCAGCCTTTTGGGTGGTGTTCTTTGTTACAGGAAATCTTTTATTTCATTCCAGCAAAGAAATGAACCAATTTGATATGATCCTTTTATCCCAGAAAAAGGGCACAACTTCTTTATTTTCAAGGTTGTACATTTTTTTCAACTGTAAAACATACTCCACAATTGAAGCCATAATTATATGCACTTGTCAATCAATCTTAACCTACTACACTGTGGTTATGGCATTTTATCTAAAAAGAGAAGGATTAAAGGCTTTGCATGAAGTGAAAGGTACACACAGTCAGGGAAGTATAATGCATGTCATTAGCTATCTGGGAAGAGAGAAATGGACAGAGACAGATTACCAATATTTGATTTCTCATAGGCATTAAAGAAGTATTTAAGGCTACCTACAAAATAATGTTAGGGAATTTGACACTGATTCCTATTTTGTTATCTTGGCAATTATTTAAAAGAGCTTCTTCATTTAGCAGCTACATAAATCAAATTTGAGAAGGATAACATTTTAATGGGAGATTAAGAAAGGAAAAAAAAGTCCTGTTTGAACTTAAGTGCCACAACTTCAGGGGAAGACTTTAAATGTTATTTTCTTCAAACGTACTTTATTTCTTTGGATACAGTTTTTGTGGTAGGTAGGGTATCTGGAATAATTTTAAAATACATTTGCTGCCCTTTGAGTCTCTGAGAGGCACCGTAGCAGTTGGGAAAGAAAAGCATCTTATGGAAAGACAGCAGAAACGAAGCCAAGACTGAAGTGGTAAACTTATTTTCTCAGAAAGATTGGTATGATGAGAAGTGCCAGCTATGTTATTCATAAAGAATATTGGAAAAACACTAGTCACAGGACTCAGGAAGCAAAACTGTATCTGATGACCTCAAGGATTGCTTTTTTGAAGTGAGCCTTGCTAATCTGCAGAAGAATGGAATTGCATTTAGAATATTGAAAATTATTAATAAAAATGTTCTGAGCAAAACACTGCCTGTGTGATTCCCATGAAATGAATTTTGTTGTTGAAAGAAAATATTCCATATTGAAAAAAAAATTGAAGCCCATACTTGAAGCTTCTGTTGTCAAAACTACTCATGGTTACTTGGTTTGTCTCTTCTGTGTGGGCTTTTAGTCAAAAACTTTAACAACCCGATCCAGAAACTAGTTATGCTCGGCTCCAAGAGTTCTGCAAAATCCAGAAAAAGATGATAGAAATCATGACATGAAAAGGCAGACAAATGACTTGAAGAAGTGGTCAATAAGCTGATTCCAAACAGCATAGAAAAGGCTGGTAATCTATTTACCTGCTCCATTATGTGTTGATTATAAAAGTAAACTGTGAAATGGTAAAACTTGAGAAACTTCATGATGAAGGTCTTAGTTTTGTTACTGGCTCAGGTTCTTGGACTCTTAATGAATAGAAATTGTTAAGAAGCCAGACAAGGAATTCAGGCAAGGCTTTATTGGGACTTGTGCTGCAGTAGGATGGAGTGAAAAAAGTAAGTTTCCCTTGCTCACTCCCTGCTCCCAGAGGAGAGCAGGGTGGTTCCTTAAAAGGGGTGAGGGTAGGGGCATATTGGTATGTTGGCTGGAGGAGTGGCTTAGGTGGTCTGTCCACCTGCTTGGTGGTGCTGTGTACAGGATTGATGCACAGTACCCTGCTTTTCTTCCTAGCACCTCAGAAGTTGTCCTTATTATCTTACTGTTCATAATTTGCCCCAGCTGTGCATTCATGCAGGTATTTTTTTAGTCCCTTATAGTTTCTGTGTATTCTGTTGCTTGAAGAGACGTTTGTCCAGGTGCAAGCACTACAGTAAAAGGCTTCTAGGTCCCAGGTCTCAGCCTGTCTCAGTTTTGGAGCACCTTTGTGGATAAGACAAATGCTCACATTGAGTCCTGTGGATATGAGTCCCAGAATGTATTTAAAAGTTAGAACTTTCAGATTAGGGACGAAGATGGTGGAGTAGAAGGACGTGCTCTCACTACCTCTTGAGAGAACACCAGAATCACAACTAGCTACTGGACAATCATCGACAGGAAGACACTGGAACTTACCAAAAAAGACGCCCCACATCCAAAGACAAAGGAGAAGCCACAGTGAGATGGTAGGAGGGGCACAATCACAGTAAAATCAAATTCCATAACTGGTGGGTGGGTGACTCACAGACTGGAGAATGCTTATACCACAGAAGTCCACCCACTGGAGTGAAGGTTCTGAGCCCCACGTCTGGCTTCCCAACCTGGAGGTCCGGCAATGGGAGGAGGAATTCCTAGAGAATCAGACTTTGAAGTCTAGTGGGATTTGATTACAGGACTTTGACAGGACTGGGGTAAACAGAGACTCCACTCTTGGAGGGCACACACAAAGTAGCGTGTGCATCGGGACCCAGGGGAAGGAGCAGTGACCCCAGGGGAGACTGAACCAGACTTACGCTAGTGTTTGAGGGTCTCTTGCAGAGGCGGGGGTGGCTGTGTCACACCGTGAGGGCAGGGACACTGGCAGCAGAAGTTTTGGGAAGTACTCCTTGGCATGAGCCCTCCCAGAGTCCACCATTAGCCCCACCAAAGAGCCCAGGTAGGCTCCAGTGTTGGGTTGCCACAGGTCAAACAACCAACAGGGAGGGAACCAAGCCCCACCCATCAGCAGTCAAATGGATTAAAGTTTTACTGAGCTGTGCCCACCAGAGCAAGTCAGCTCTACCCACCACCAGTCCCTCCCATCAGGAAACTTGAACAAGCATCTTAGATAGCCTCATCCACAAGAGGGCAGAAGCAAGGAGAACTGCAATCCTGCAGTCTGTGGAACAAAAACCACATTCACAGAAAGATAGACAAGATGAAAAGGCAGAGGGCTATATACCAGATGAAGAAACAAGATAAAACCCCAGAAAAACAACTAAATGAAGTGGAGATAGGCAACCTTCCAGAAAAAGAATTCAGAATAATGAGAGTGAAGATGATCCAGGACCTCAGAAAAAGAATGGAGGCAAAGATTGAGAAGATGCAAGAAATGTTTAACAAAGACCTAGAAGAATTAAAGAACAAACAAACAGAGATGAACAATACAATGACTGAAATGAAAACTACACTAGAAGGAATCAATAGCAGAATAACTGAGGCAGAAGAATGGATAAGTGACCTGGAAGACAGAATGGTAGAATTCACTGCTGTGGAACAGAATAAAGAATGAAAAGAAATGAAGACAGCCTAAGAGACCTCTGCGACAACATTAAATGCAACAACATTCGCATTATAGGGGTCCCAGAAGGAGAAGAGAGAAAGGATCTGAGAAGATATTTGAAGAGATTATAGTCAAAAACTTCCCTAACATGGGAGAGGAAATAGCCACTCAAGTCCAGGAAGCGCAGAGAGTCCCATACAGGATAAACCCAAGGAGAAACACACTGAGACACATAGTAATCAAATTGGCAAAAGTTAAAGACAAAGAAAAATTATTGAAAGCAGCAAGGGAAAAATGACAAGTAACATACAAGGGAACTCCCATAAGGTTAACAGCTGATTTCTCAGCAGCAACTCTACAAGCCAGAAGGGAGTGTCTTGATATACTTAAAGTGATGAAAGGGAAGAACCTACAACCAAGATTACTCTACCCGGCAAGGATCTCATTTAGATTCAGTGGAGAAATCAAAAGCTTTACAGAAAAGGAAAAGCTGAGAGCATTCAGCACCACCAAACCAGCTCTACAACAAATGCTAAAGGAACTTCTCTAAGTGGGAAACACAAGAGAAGAAAAGGACCTACAAAAACAAACCCCAAAACAATTAAGAAAATGGTCATAGGAACATACATATTGATAATTACCTTAAATGTGAATAGATTAAATGCTCCAACCAAAAGGCACAGGCTTGCTGAGTGGATGCAAGAACAAGACCCATCTATATGCTGTCTACAAGAGACTCACTTCAGATTTAGGGACACTGATAAAGACTGAAAGTGAGGAGATGGAAAAAGATATTCCATGAAAATGGAAATCAAAAGAAAGCTGGAGTAGCAATACTCATATTAGATAAAATAGACTTTAAAATAAAGAATGTTACAAGGGACAACAAAGGACACTACATAATGATCACAGGATCCATCCAAGAAGAAGATATAACAATTCTAAATATATATGCACCCAACATAGGAGCACCTCAATACATAAGGCAACTGCTAACATCTATAAAAGAGGAAATTGACAGTAACACAGTAATAGTGGGGGACTTTAATGCCTCACACCAATGGACAGATCATCCAAAATGAAAATAAATAAGGAAACAGAAGCTTTAAATGACACAACAGATCAGATAGATTTAATTGATATTTATAGGACATTCCATCCAAAAATGGCAGATTACACTTTCTTCTAAAGTGCGCACGGAACATTCTCCAGCATAGATCACATCATGGGTCACAAATCAAGCCACAGTAAATTTAAGAAAATTGAAATCATATCAAGCATCTTTTCTGACCACAATGCTATGAGATTAGAAATGAATTACAGGGAAAAAAATGTAAAAACACAAACACGTGGAGGCTAAACAATACGTTACTAAATAACCAAGAGGTCACTGAAGAAATCAAAGAGAAAATCAGAAAATACCTAGAGACAAATGACAATGAAAACACGATGATCGAAAACCTTTAGGATGCAGCAGAAGCAATTCTAAGAGGGAAGTTTATAGCTATAAAAGCCTACCTCAAGAAACAAGAAAAATCTCAAATAAATCTAACCTTACACCTAAAGGAACTAGATAAGAAGAACAAACAACAGCCAAAGTTAGGAGAAGGAAAGAAATCATAAAGATTAGAGCAGAAATTAGTGAAATAGGAACAAAGAAAACAGTAGCAAAGATCAATACAACTAAAAGCTGGTTTTTGAGAAGATAAACAAAATTGATAAACCGTTAGCCAGACTAATCAAGAAAAAGAGGGAGATGACTCAAATCAATAAAGTTAGAAATGAAAAAGGAGAAGTTACAACAGACACCACAGAAATACAAAGCATCCTAAGAGACTACTACATGCAACTCTATGCCAATAAAATGGACAACCTGGAAGAAATGGACAAATTCTTAGAAAGGTATAACCTTCCAAGACTGAGCCAGGAAGAAATAGAAAATATGAACAGACCAATCAGAAGTAATGAAATTGAAACTGTGATTAAAAATCTTCCAACAAACAAAAGTCCAGGACCAGATGGCTTCACAGGTGAATTCTATCAAACATTTAGAGAAGAGCTAACACCCATCCTTCTCAAAGTCCTCCAAAAAATTGCACAGGAAGGAACACTCCCAAACTCATTCTATGAGGCCACCATCACCCTGATACCAAAACCAGACAAAGATACTACAAAAAAAGAAAATTACAGACCAGTATCACTGATGAATATAGATTCAAAATTCCTCAAGGAAATACTAGCAAACACAATCCAACAACACATTAAAAGGATCATATGCCATGATCAAGTGGTATTTATCCCTGGGATGGAAGGATTCTTCAATATATGTAAATCAATCAATGTGATAAACCATCTCAACAAATTGAAGAATAAAAACCATATGATCATCTCAATAGATGCAGAAAAACCCTTTGACATAATTCAACATCCATTTATGATAAAAACCCTCCAGAAAGTGGACATAGAGGGAACCTACCTCAACATAATAAAGGCCATATAGGACAAACACACAATGGTGAAAAACTGAAACCATTTCCTCTAAGATCAGGAACAAGACAAGGATGTCCACTCTCACCATTATTATTCAACATAGTTTTGGAAGTCCTAGGCATGGCAATCAGAGAAGATAAAGAAATAAAAGGAATACAAATTGGAAAGAAGAAGTAAAGCTGTCACTGTTTGCAGATGACATGATACTTACTATACATAGAGACTCCTAAAGATGCCACCAGAAAACTACTAGAGCTAATCAATGAATTTGGTAAATTTGCAGGATACAAAATCAATGCAGAGAAATATCTTTCATTCTTATATACTAATGATGAAAAATCTGAAAGAGAAATTAAGGAAACACTCCCATTTACCATTGCAACAAAAAGAAGAAAATACCTATGAATAAACCTACCTAGGGAGACAAAAGACTTGTATGCAGAAAACTATAAGACACTGATGAAAGAAATTAAAGATGATACCAACAGATGGAGAGATGTAACATGTTCTTGGATTGGAAGAATCAATATTGTGAAAATGACTGTACTACCCAAAGCAATCTACAGATTCAATGCAATTCCTGTCAAATTACCAGTGGCATTTTTTTACAGAACTAGAACAAAAAATCTTAAAATTGGTGTGGAGACACAAAAGATCCCGAATAGCCAAAGCAGTCTTTAGGGAAAAAAATGGAGCTAGAGGAATCAGACTCCCTGACTTCAGACTCTACTACAAAGGTACAGTAATCAAGACAATATGGTACTGGCACAAAAACAGAAACAGAGATCAATGGAACAAGATAGAAAGCCCAGAGATAAACCCACGCACCTATGGTCAACTAATCTATGACAAAGGAGGCAAGGATATACAATGGAGAAAAGACAGTCTCTTCAATAAGTGACGCTGGGAAAACTGGACAGTTACATGTAAAAGAATGTAATTAGAATACTCCCTAATACCATACACAAAAATAAACTCAAAATGGATTAGAGACCTAAATATAAGACCGGACACCAAATCTTTTAGAGAGAAACATAGGAAGAACTCTTTGACATAAATCACAGCAAGGTCTTTTTTGATCCACCTCTTAGAGTAATGGAAATAAAAACAAAAATAAACAAATGGGACCTAATGAAACTTCAAAGCTTTTTCACATCAAAGGAAACCATAAACAAGATGAAAAGACAACCCTCAGAATGGGAGAAAATATTTGCAAAGGAATCAATGGACAAAGGATTAATCTCCAAAATATATAAACAGCTCATGCAGCTCAATATGAAAGAAACAAACAACCCAATCCAAAAATGGGCAGAAGACCTAAATAGACATTTCTCCAAAGAAGACATACAGATGGCCAAGAAGCACGTGAAAAGCTGCTCAACATCACTAATTTTTAGAGAAGTGCAAATCAAAACTACAATGAGGTATCGCCTCACATCAGTTAGAATGGGCATCATCAGAAAATCTACAGACAACAAATGCTGGAGAGGGTGTGGAAAAAAGGGAACCCTCTTGCACTGTTGGTGGGAATGTAAATTGATACAGCCACTATGGAGAACGGTATGAAGGTTCTTTAAAAATCTAAAAATAGAATTACCATATGATCCAGCAATCCCACTACTGGGCATATACCCAGAGAAAACCATAATTCAAAAAGACACATGCACCCCAATGTTCATTGCAGCACTATTTACAATAGCCAGGTCATGGAAGCAACCTAAATGCCTGTTGACAGACGAATGGATAAAGAAGATGTGGTACATATATACAATGGAATATTACTCAACCATAAAAAGGAACGAAATTGGGTCATTTGTTGAGACGTGGATGGATCTAGAGACTGTCATACAGAGTGAAGTAAGTCAGAAAGAGAAAAACAAATATCGTGTATTAACGCATATATGTGGAACATAGAAAAATGGTACAGATGAACCAGTTTGCAGGGCAGAAATTGAGACACAGATGTAGAGAACAAACGTATGGACACCAAGGGGGGAAAGCGGTGGGGGTGGGGTGGGGTGGTGTTGGTATGAATTTGGCGATTGGGATTGACATGTATACACTGATGTGTATAAAATTATGACTAATAAGGACCTGCTATATAAAAAATAAAATAAAATTCAAAAATAAATAAATAAAATTAGAACTTTTAAATCATAAAAAAATTCTTATCAGTAAAAATGATACAGTTATAATCAGTAGGCTGGCTCCTATGCAAATATCCTGCTAGAATTTTGATTGGAATTGAATTTAATCTGTAGGTCAGTTTGAGGAGACATCTTGACACTATTGAATCTTCCTACCAAATAGTAAATTTCTCCATTTTTTACCTCTTCTTTAATCCTTCTTACTAATTTTCTGCAGTTTTCAATGAAAAGCCTTTATACATTTTTTGTTAAATTCATTCCTAAAGAGTTTATAATTTCAGTGCTATCATAAATAGAATTTAAAGTTTTTTCATTTTCCAATTATTTGCTTATAGTATGTAAAAATGTATGTAAAAATGCTTTTAGTTTGTAAAAATATAAATAACAGGGTTTTATATCCCTTTATCTCCTGTGACATTACTAATTTCTCATGAGTTCGTATAGTTGCTTTTTATATACCTTAGGTTTTTTTATTTAACCATCAAATCACCTTTAAATAAAAACTGTTTTTCTCTATCCTTTCTCACCTTTAAGGATTTTGTTATTTACCTTATTTCAATGGTTAGAACCATTAATAACTGTTGAATAGTAATGGTGAGAGTGGGCCTTCTTGCCTGGTTACTCATCATTGGAGGAAAGTATTCAACATTTCTCCATTAGGATTAATGCTAGCCATAGGTTTTAGTAGGTGCCTTTTATCTATTTCTAATTTGCAGAGGGTTTTTTTTTTTAAACCATAAATGAATGCTGAATGCTGCCAAATGCTTTTTCTGCATTTTCTCTACGTAGCATGTAAACCCCTTATATAAATATTTTAACAGGTTGCCAATTTCTATAAAAAATTCTGTTGAGGGCTTCCCTGGTGGCGCAGTGGTTGAGAGTCCGCCTGCCGATGCAGGGGACGCGGGTTTGTGCCTCGGTCTGGGAAGATCCTGTGTGGGCCCGTGAGCCATGGCCGCTGAGCCTGCGCGTCCGGAGCCTGTGCTCTGCAACGGGAGAGGCCACAACAGTGAGAGGCATGCGTACCGCAAAAAAAAAAAAAAAAAAAAAAAAAAAAAAAAAAAAAAATTCTGTTGAAATTTTTATTGTGATTGCACTTGATGAATAAGTCGATTTGTAGAGAATTGACATCTTAACAATATTAAGTATTCCATTTTATGAATATATTATATATTTCCATGGCAGGAGGAGCTTCCTTAATTCTTTTCTCTAATGTTATGTAATGCATATATATTTGCTAACACTTATCAAATTAGAATTGGTTAATTTTATGTGTGTAAATTATACCTGTATTTAAATAATGAAAAAAATATTATTTTATTTATTTTTGGTTAGAAAATGGAAGCTCAGGAGAATGATAAACCTAATATCTAACTCAAAGGGTTTTTTTTTTTTTAATTATAGTTCCCAAGACAAACTAAAATACAGTTAAGTCATATAACTCCAATTAATAGTTACATACTTTCTAGTACTGTCTCAGTTATTTCTGAATGTTATATATACTGGCATAATAAGCATGGTGTAAGGTAATAATCAAACGTTTTGAAAATAAACACAAACATGTGGGATTATGACACCTCAGGGATTTTTCCAAGATGAAAAAAAAATCACTTTCCAAATTCTTATTCCCTTTATTGTAATTTTTGTAGGGCTTTTAGAAATATATTAATCAATACTTAGTGCATATCCTTATCCCATTAGCAAACTAATCATACAGTATTTTTAAAGTAGCATGTTAATTTTATCATAGTGATAAAAGAGCATGTTATAGGAATAATAAAACATAAACAAACAATTTGAAAATTAAATTCTGATTTATGGGTACTGGCAATGTTTTGCTAAATATTATACCTTAGAGAAATCTGTAAATATTTGTTGAATGAAATAAATCTAAGAGAAGTGTTAAAATACTTTCATTTTAACCACAAATTTTATGTCATCTGGGGTTAAAAAGTGGGAAGCAGCAACCAGAATATTGTATCTAAAATATTAACTTTAGCTTTGTAAAGGGGTAAATATTAGCTGTGCATATAGTTTGTAAAGAAATCATATCCAGAACATAAAAGGAACTTGTATGACTTACTAATAAGCAAAAAATTAAAAATTGGCAAAAAATTTGAGCAGATCCTTCACAAAAGTGGATATACAAATGGACAATTCACAGAAGAAAAGATGTTCAAATCAGTCACCAGGAAAAAACAAATTAAAATCACAATTAGATATCAGTATACACCCACTAGAATGGTTAAAATTTTTAAAACTGACCATATCAAGCAAGTATTTGTGAAGATGTGGTGCAACTAGGACTCTTATACATTACTAATAGGAGTAAAAATGCTACAGTCACTTTATAAAACTGTTTTGCAACTTCTTAATAAGTTAACATACACCTAGCATGGCTCCCTCTCTTTTAGCCCTTACGTATTTAATAAATTCCACAAAAACACTTGCACAGATGTTTATTATAACACCTTTATTTATGGAAGCCTCAAACTTGAAACAATTCAAATATCCATCAGCAGGTTAACCAAAATGTGGCATATTCATATGAGAGAATACTACTCAGTAATAAAAAGAAATGAACTACTGATGCATTTAATAATGTAGATTTATCTCAAAATCAGTATGCTGAGTGACCCCAGTTTGGTCTTTTTGGTCCTTGTAAATTACTTTTCATCTTACAAACATATAAATATATATATGTTTGTAAGATGAAAAAAATATATATGTATATGAAATAATACATCATTTCTACCTAGAGATTCACCAATTTTGTTATATGTTTTCAAATCACCAAGTTTTCACTTTGTTGATTTTCCTCTATTTTTGTTATGTTTTGTATTCTGTTGATTCTGAATTTTAAAAAATTGTTTTTTTATTATATTGCTTGTTATTTATTTTCTTTTACTTTTCTTTTGCTAGCTTCTTATGAAGGTAGCTTTATTGTTTTTAAATACAAGCATTTAAAGATATAAATTTCCTTCTTATAACTGCTTTCACAACATTCTCTGAAATTTGAAAAATGATGTTTCATTAACGTTCACTTAGAAATATTACATAGCTTTCTTTTAACTTGTTGCTTTACTGATGGGTTTCCAAATATTTGGGGATTATCTAGTTATCTAATTGTTGATTCATAACTGAATTCCATTATTGTAAGAGAATATCCTCTGTGTGATTGCAATCCTTTGAAACTTGTTTTACAGCCCAGTGCATAGTCTCTCCTGGTGGATGTTACATGTGTACTTGTAAAAAATGTGAATTAAGAAATTTTTGTATGAGTGTTCTGTAAATGTAATTTAGTTCAAGTTTATCGATAGTCTTGTTCAAATCTTTGATATTTCAGCTTAATTTTTTCTCACTGGTTCTATCAGTCACCGGATAGAAGGATGTTGAAATCTCCTATAATGATTGTGGATTTCTCTATTTCCATTTAGTATTGTTATTACTTTCTTGATAAATTGACAAGTTAATATTATAAAGCAAACCTTTTTATCTGTGGTAATACTCTTTGTGTTGAAGTGTACTTTTGTGAGATTAATAGAACCATGAGTTTACTTACGTTTACTGTTTGCATGATATATCTTTTCCCACACTTTACTTTCAATCTATGTGCTTCTATTAAAAGTCATCTTTTGAAAATAATATTTAGTTGGCTAATGATTAATTTTTGAATCAATTTTGCCTTTTAATTGGAGTGTTTATTCCATTCATATAAATTAATAAAAATTTTATATAATTGGCTTTATCCATAATCTTTTTTTTTTTTTTTTTTTTTGCTTTATGCGGGCCTCTCACCGTTGTGGCCTCTCCCATTGGGGAGCATAGGCTCCAGACGTGCAGGCTCAGCGACCATGGCTTACAGGCCCAGCTGCTCTGCGGCATGTGGGATCCTCCCAGACCGGGGCACAAACCCGTGTCCCCTGCATCGGCAGGCGGACTCTCAACCACTGCGCCACCAGGTAAGCCCCCATAATCTTAATATTTGTTTTCCATTTGTGCCCTCATCCCTTGCTCTTCTTTCTTTTCTCCTGCCATCTTATACATAAATACACACATATATTTATACACGCACACATTTTAGTATTTCATTCTTTCTTCTCTAAGGGCTTTTAAAACCGTAGCTCTTTGTATTCTCTTTTATGTTTGCTGTACTAATTATAATTTATCTTTAATTTTTCAGTCTTTGAATTAATGTTTTACCTCTTCACATATGATAAGGATATTAAAATAGAATAGTTTCATTTACTTCCACTTGTCCCTTGATATATTGTTGTCATGTATTTTATTTACACATATGCTGTGAACTCTATAATATACTGTTATTGTTGTTTAAATAGTCAATAATCTTTAAAAAATAAGAAAAGGAAGAAAAGTAGTCTTTTGAGTTTACCTATATATCTCCTGTTTCCTGTGCTTTTCATTCCTTCTTGTTGAGATGAATTCTCATCTGATATTATTTCCCTTCAACATGACACATTTTCTTTAGCATCTCTTATGAGTCTGCTGGTGAATTATCTTAGCTTTCTGTTATCTGAAAAAGGACTTTGCTTTTTTTGTTGTTGTTAAAGATATTTTCACTGGATGTTGAATTCCTGTTGACAGTTTTATTTTTCTTTCAGCATTGAAAAGATGTCATTCTATTTTTCACTGGTTTCTGTTGTTTCTGATGATATCCATCATCATTCTTGCTGTATTTCTCTTGAATATAATGATTCTCTTTTCTAGGGCTTTTGTTTTTTTTTTCTTTTTGTTTTCTTCAGTTTAAGCAGTTTGACTGTGAAGAGCTTAGTTGTGGATTTCTTTGTGTTTATATTTTTTGGTTTTGCTGAGCTCCTCCAAATTTGTGAGCTGCTGTTTTGATCATACATGGAAAAATCTTGGCCAATATTTCTTCAAATTATTTTTTCTGTTTCATTCTCTTTTTACTCTTTCTAAGACTTCAGTTACACATACGGTAGATCATTCAATACTGTCCTTAAGTCTTTGGTGCCAGTTTATTTCTTTTCAATCCTTTTTCTTCTCTCTGCTTCCGTTTGCATAACTTCTATTATCATATCTTTAGATTCATTGATTCTTTTCCCTCTTGTAGCCAATCTACTGTTAATCACATCTAGCAAATTTATTTCACAAAATATTTTCGGTTCAAGGATTTCCATCAAATTGTCTTTTCCTTACATTTTTAATAGATGTCCTAAATTTTCTTATCTCTTTATTCATTATATCTAAATAGTCCTATGCCTTCTTTAGCATATGTATCATAGTGGTTTTAACATTCTTGCCTATTAATTTCAAAATATGGGTTATCTTTAGATCTTTTTCCATTAGATATTTCTTCTTTAACTATTGGCAATATTTTCTTGTTTCTTTGCATGTCCAGTAATAGTTGATTAATAGACATTGTAGATAATGCTTTGTACAGATCAGTTACTTTTCTCTTTCTCTGAAGAACATTGCATTTTATGTTGGTAGGAAGTTAAATTCCTGGGAGATCACATGATCAAAGAGAGACTTGGTTTTAGGCTTTGTTGTATGGGTTTATTTCAGTTTTGCCCTTAGTACTAGGATATATCCCCTAGTTCTGGGATGTGATCTTTACTCCTAAGTTGCGGTCTTAATAGGATTTCAATGTATAACTCAACGTATTTATCAAGTCTCTATCAATCTGGCTGATTGGATTACTAACTCTGTGTCCCAAGTGGCAGGCAGCTTCTGAAATCACCGATCAGCTTTTTTAAATTTATAGCTCTTATTTTCCTTGAACATTTTAGATTTCTCTGTAGGCCGATGCATTTCAAGAGTCAGCTAAGTACTCAGATTTTGGATCTTCTTATTTGTGGGTCCCTTCTTTATAGGATTTCCTCTTTAATTTCATACTGTTCCAGAAGCCTTCAATTCCAACCTCTGACCACTCATACCAACAAAACTACTGTGTTCTGTGAAGCTCTGTCATCTAGCTCAGCAGATCTAGAGACTCCCCTCCAGGGTAAAAGAAAAAAACAACAACCATAAAACAAATGGATCTCATTCTACATAGTTACTTTTTCTCAAGTGTCCTAACTCTACTAGATACTATCTAGTCTCCAGCACTTTAAAATAGTGGTTTTATAATATTTTGTGTAGCGTTTTAAATTGTTATTGGTAGGAGAGTTTTCTGATGTAAGTTACTTCGCCATTACCTGAAACCAAAATAATTTTAATATTTTTATTACAGAGTTTTGAATGGACTTTTTGCTGTTGTCTCAGAATTGTGATTAACGTCTGAGGACAGTATGTGCTAAATAATCTCCATTTGTTCACTGGACCCTAAGCAGAACTCCTAAATCAAGGAAGAAAATTTCAAGAGAACCACTCAGAGATTGGAAATGACTATAAGCAGGAAAAACTGGTAAGTCATTTCTTGGTTGGATATCTTCTTAAGAGATACAATATAATTGCTGATATACCTCTGAGCTGTTTGTAGGTGAAAAGGAATAGGATTGAGAAAGTATTGATTGAATTAAAATATAACAATTCCAAATTTGTGTCCTCCTGAGTTCAGACTGTTTAATGTATTGGGTACATCATATTCATTGAATCATGAGGATCTAAGATAATATACATGAAAATGAATATGCAGTGGTCTCAGACAGGAGTGAGCTTTGTTGAAACACAATTCTAGAATGGGTACCACTATCACTTTACTTTTACTCTGAGCCTATTGGATTGAACTGTTACTCTTTTAGCAGTTGATTTCTGTAGACAATGTTGCTTCCTTTCAATTTTCTCTCAAAATAATAGCTGCCTACTCAATATAGAATAATCTAATTCTTTGACTCTTTTCTTCCCTTTGGTCTTTTCTTTACTCACCCCTTATAGGGAGGGAGTCTTTCAATCTAATCACACACTAAAGTTATGCTGAAACAGGGATCAGTATAAGCAAAAGATCAGTGCTACATTCTAAAAAAACCCATGAGAATACTGGGAAAACAATTTTCTTGTCTTTCATTACAAGGGCATCATGAAGCTCTCCAGCCCTCAAAACAATGAGTAGTAGCAGATTAAACCAAGGCTCTGGCCTTGAATAGGAAGACTAGAAGGCAGCCAAAATTGAAACACTTTGGGGACACTGACCTTGGATTGACTTTGTACAAACTGAAAGGTGAACGAACAGAACAATAAAGACATATTAAAGACAATTACCTGAATTCAAGTAAGTTAGTGAATAACAAAGGGGTCTCTTCAGGAATTGACTGAACATCTTTCTAGACTCTGGGGCATAAAAATTATTCACATGAAGAGCATCACAGTCAAGTTCAGAGACTTTATATCAGGTAGTATTGTGTTCAAATTTAAGCTCTGTCATGGAATAGCTATGTGAAATTAGAAATTCATTCTAAATTTTTTCACATCTGTGAATGGAATTTATCACTGTATTTGGGTCATAAAGATGTTATCAAGAGTAAATTAGATAAAACATGTAAAAATTTTAGCACAATGCATAATTGAGTAGCAAATGATCAATAACTGAGATCTTTAGTTATCATCACTGTTATAATACACATGACTTTCTCCCTCACTTTTTTCATGTCTTCATTTAAATATATTTATTTCAAATGAGACCTTCTTCTACCTGCCTAGTTAAAACTCTTATACTTCTTAGTCTTTTGTTTCCCTTCCTTGCTTGTTTTATTCATAATATTTAACATTATTTTACTACATTTCATTTACTTATATTGCTTAATTTTTGTCTCCTGTCAAAAGGGTATAAGCTCTATTAGGACAGGGATTATTTTGCCTACTTTATTTTTTGCCTATTTATTATTTTGCCTATTTTATACATTGCTGTATCCCCAGAGACTGTAACCTGGTACAGAATAGGCACTCAAGTGCTCACTGAGTATTTGTTATATGAATAACGAAATTTGGTGTGTGATGAGATGATGTAGCTCTCACTCTGTCTAATCTGAACATATTCTTTGTTCTCATTGGCATCTGAGTTCTCTTCAGTTTTCTTGTATTATGACAGTTGGAGAGGAGCTTTAATTTTCTTTTAACAACAAATTCCTTACATTATATTGGGATAATATTTTTGAAATAATAACTAGTGGCTTTTCCTTTTGTATTTCCTGTAAACCTGATCTATTTCCCATTTGGTCAAGAGTCAGAACTTGCCACATATATGCCTTAGGAAAAGATTGTTACAATGAAAAGCAGAGTAATGGTTTAGGTTTCAAAACCATAAGACCCAAGGGAACTCAAGCCATGAAAACATGTGGCAACTCAAAGCAAAGCTTCCTTTCCCTGTAACTAGAAAAGATTCCCTGAACTATGGGAAGTTGGAGAGTCAGAGGTGGAATCAACAATGAATGGTGAAAAGCATTCTTGAAAAGTAAGCCCTGTGTTCAGACATTTATCCAGGTTCTACCTTGGCATTGGAGTTAACAGAAATTCCAGACAGATCTGATGATTCAAGTATAGAGAGTACTTTGTTCTCTGGGTAGTGATTGAGGAAGCAGAAAGGCTCTAGAGTAGAAATGGCCACATGGTAGACCTAAGAAGATGAACCTGAAACAACCTGACCCATTTTACCTGCCAATAAACCCAATGATACTTTGAAGATAGGCTGGAGGCATAGACTGATAGATAATTCTCTGTTCTGGATAGGTTTTAACAGTGCATACCATGACTTTGATCTTGGCAAACTTTGTTCTCCACCTCCCATACACTCTCAGTGGCTGCTTTCAGGATGCCACCACTCTACTTTGGGATGAGCAAGCTTTCCTGGGCTGTGGCTGTTTTGTGGGCTGCTGCTCTTGCTGACTCATGGCTGCCTGGAAATGGCCCCTCTCTCTATGGGAAAGGAAAATGACCCTAATGTCCTTAAATGTACAAATCACAATCATTGACACCAAAACTTATTTCTTGAAGGCACTTCCATTTTATGAAACTCTCTCACTAAAGTCCATTCAGTCTTTACCTTTTACTCCTGTTCATGTGTTCCTTCTTAACAAGAAAAGTAGAGAACAGCATTTAAACATAGTTGGGATTTTTAACTCTACCATACTCACTAGTCCTGAGCTTTTGTGCAAGTCCCCCTCTTCTGACACACCATAGGTAGTATGAACTGGTGAATTTTCTGTATGTATTTCACATTCTACCCTCTGGGAACTTACTTTCAACCAGAACTCTTTGGAGTGAAAATCAACTCTTTGGAATGAAAATCTTTTTTTTTTTTTTCTTGCACTGTTAAAACCTGTCCTCAACAGAGATTTATCTAGCAGTCTATGCCCCCAGCCTATCTCCAAAGCCTCATTGGGTTTATTGGCAGGTAAAATGAGTTACAGAAGGCTTCCCTGGTGGTGCAGTGGATAAGAATCTGCCTGCCAATGCAGGGGACACGGGTTCGATCCCTGGTCCGGGAAGATCCCATATGCCGTCGAGCAACTACGCCCGTGCACCACAACTACTGAGCCTGCGCTCTAGAGCCCACAAGCCACAACTACTGAAGCCCACACACCTAGAGCCTGTGCTCTGCAACAAGAGAAGCCACCGTAATGAGAAGCCTGTGCACCACAATGAAGAGTAGCCCCCGCTCACTGCAACTAGAGAAAGCCTGCACGCTACAACAAAGACCCTATGCAGCCAAAAATAAAAATAAATACATTAATTAAAAATTTTAAAAAATGAGTTGCAGATCTCAGGATGTGGAAGAAGTGGCTGATTTCTCTGTCAGCTGTGTCAACGTGTCATTTCTTCATTTTCTGGTTCATTGCCAACTCCCTACCTTGTTGCCTTCCAGTTGGGCTCAGGATTATTATTTCAGTGGTTTACTATGATTGGATATGCCACATTTCTACCAAAATGCTGTATACCATCTATGTTTCTTGCCATCACGTGTCTGGTTGGGGGTTGATTTCCACTAGTTGGCTAACTGGGCTTACTGAGAAGCACAAAATGTTTCATGTTCAAACTTCCCTGAGCAGTAACGTTAAAACTTCCCAGCTGCCGAAATGGCTGCATCAAAGGAACCAGGCTCAAAACATCTGCTTCACAATAATCTGATTCCATGCCAATAACCCAGGCAGATGTGAATAAAAGATTTCCGAAAAATAATGGCAGTGTGAATTGAGTAGGGAGCACGTAAATACAAAGAATATTAGAAGATAAAATCAAGAGGATTGTATCAAAATGTTGAGATATGAAGTTGAGTTAAAAATGTTTTTGTATTTACTATTTTAGCCTCAGTAATGAGGTGTAAATTAGTGTTATTATCAAAGAAATGGAATGCAAGGATTGAATAGGTATGTGTCAAGCCAGAGAAAAATGCAGTATTTTTGTTCTGGACCATAGTAAGGTGTACATAGCAGTAATAGTCAAATTAGAATGCTTCTGTATCCATAGGTTATCTAAATAACTGATTAGGATTATTACTGAGAGCATAGATGTTTGGAAATTGTTTTAAATGTACCTGAAAACAGATTAATTGACTCAGCAATGGTGGGGTCAGTTGTCACATATAAGCACACGTGTTGTGACATTTTATTAGGCAGAGTAATTTAGGTGTAGTTGAATTGGCCTCTAAATATCCCTGGTGCTCTCTCAGCCTTTACACTATCAGTGTAATATGAAGAAGATTAACAACTTTTAAAAAATCTCCTTGCCATGAACATATGAAATCAGTAGACCAAGACAAGTGAATAGTTTCTTCTTTGATTTGGGCTTTAAGTTCACATTTCCTCTTTTGAAATTCTATAGAGCTGCTTAGCTAGATCCCTACACAAAGAACTACAATTTTTAATTATCAAGACATCCAAAGCATCCACCTTCCTTGGGCAAAATTTTCAGTGACCTTTCAAATGTTAACATTTGTTTGTGCCAGAGTGACATCGTTGTGCCTATGTCTGCTTACCTTTCTCTGAGTCTCTCTTTACAGATCCTTTTACCTATTGGTAATTATGTATTTATTTGTGTCCATTCATTATGATTCATATGTGAAGAAAGATTAACATATCAGCAAGTCAGGCAAAGTTGATTAGAGGAGTAGTGAGCATTCTCTTAACCCTGATGCTTTTGTGCATCTTCCATAAATATCACAAAAGTCAGAAGCCTCCTTTAAAACTTCCCCCTCTATTCTCTAGAAATATTAAAAGGAGGCTCTTAGCCATTTTGCATTATTGAATCTTAAAACTCAAATGGGAAACTAAATGATGTAATGTGACAAAAACATAAAACTGTGTCATTTAATAATAGAAGTAAAAGACAAGGCAGAACTCAGCCAGTAGAATACATTCAACTCAATTACTCAACAAATACTTATAGAGCAGCTACTCTCTGCAAGCACTATTCTAATTGTTTGGGATAGCTTAGTGAACAACACATACAAAGATCTCTGACCTCATGGAGATTACATTCTAGTGAAGGGCACCTATAGTAAAACATGAACATAAATGCCGAGTTAGAGAATAGTCTGCAAGACCACCCTCACCTCTGATACCAGTTGCAAGTTTGGGGACCCAGGACACTCTTCAATTTGATAATTCAGTAGAAAGACTCACAGAACTCACTGAGAGCTGTTATACTCACAGTTATTGTTCACTGCAGTGCAAGGATACAGATTAAAATCAGCAAAGGAAAGAGGAGGATGAGGCAGAGTCCAGGAGGGTTCTAAACATGGACCTTCCAGCTGTCCACTTCTGCTGGCGTCAGGGACATGGTTAACTCCTCCCGGCAGTGATGTGTCATGATAAGCACAGAGTACTGCCAAGTAGCAAAGCTCATTTGAGACTTAACATCCGGAATCTTTATTGGGGTTCAATCACATAGATGGAAGGGGTCAACAGCCCACATGGCTCACCTCCGTCTCCAGCTCCTGGGGGGTTGAGCTGATACTGTGTGACTCGGAGTTCCCACCATAAATCACATTGTAAGACTTTCCTGCATGGCTCAGGGCCCCCAGGTAAACAAAGACACTTTCATTAGTCAGAGTATGCCAAGGGTTTAGAGATTACCTCTCAGGAGCTGTGGGTAAAGACCAGATCTATTTGAGCAAGGATACATTCTTTTTTTTTTTGATGTGGACTATTCCTAAAGTCTTTATTGGATTTGTTACAATATTGCTTTAGTTTTATGTTTTGGTTTTTTGGCCTGGAGGCATGTGGGATCTTAACTCCCTGACCAGGGATCAAACCTGCACCCTCTGCATTGGAAGGTGAAGTCTTAACCACCAGACCGTCAGGGAAGTCCCAAGGATAAATTCTTTACTACACAATAATATATACATAAGTAAATTATATGGCATATTGAGTGTTAGAAGATTATAAGTGCTAGGGAAATTTTTTGTAAAAAAATAGAGTAGGATAAAGCGAATTGGGGCTGTGTGTGTGGGTGATGGGGAGAAAGGGCAATTTGCCTTACTGAATGCGGTGTTCAGGATAAGTCTGTGTAAAAGGTGACATGTGAGCAAAGAGTTGAAGCAGATGATTTTTAAGTAATGAAATCAAGGTACAGAAAGGGAAGTGACTTGTCCAAGGCCAACTGAGATCTGGTGCCTGTTACATGGAGCTGAGCAAAGGCATTGTCTAGCAGAGTGCTGTACCACTTTCCAGTTTGTACCGTAATGGGTTGATTTTTATCTAATCAAAATCGTTTTGCCGCAGTAGGATCACAGAGATATCAATAATGAAATTTGTCAGAGAGAGTCAGAAGCTAGTACAGGAGAAATTAAAGTTCTGAAAAGCTAGAGGAAAGCAAGGCAAGAAGCAGAAGGAGCAGGTAAGTGTCAAACACAGAAGTGCAACCTGGGCTAGTTCAAAAATTTCAGCCAGTGTTGTGCCATTTGTGTTGGGATATGTCTACATATCTAGTTAGCCTCCTATGGCTGCCTATGTGAGGATACTCCTAATTGTCATTAACCCTTTTCCTAGAATGTTCTACTTTACCCCTGTCTTTTGGTAAATTTGCATTTTTCTAACAAGACCCATTTCACATATCTTCTCTGATTATTTCCTCTTTCATTCTTCCTCAGCTCCTTGAACTCACTTCTGTAGCACTTAAACCATTGAATTATGGTTTTGCAGGCTGTTCCAATGGCTAAACTGTGAGATTATAACCAGTAAGAACCGTATTTTATTCATATTTGTGTCCCTAGCACCTGTTACTCAGGAAGTGTTCAGTATGTGTATGGAGTAAGTAAATAAGTGAATTCTTGAATCCATGAAAGACCTCAAAGTGATTGTTATTTGTTATATACTTCAGATATAATCTCAGAAAAGAAAATTCAGTGATACGAACAGTGCTTGGTGTATGAGAATATGTAATCAGAATGGAAATGACATAAACCTGACAAGCAAAGAGTAGAGATGGATAAACCTGGCAAACTAGCAAGCACTGTGGTCACTATTCTATGGTTAATTTCTTATTAACAGTTCTAGAACTAATTTTGGATTGGATGTTTTCTAAGTCCTCCTTTTCAGTCTTCTAAATGAAGCAGTTATTTTTTGATGCAGTAATTCATCTATTCATATAGGTATTCTTTTCTGTAAATCAAGCATTCTGTTAGGTGCTGGGGATACAAAAATGAACAAGACACAATCCAAGTCATTTTAAAGAGCATAACAATTTAGTCATAGATTTTAAGGGAGCAATTGACATGAAGTCAGTCACAGTGTAGTTTCATATGTACAAAATGAGGCAGGACCACAGCAGTAAATAAATGTAATTTCACTCTTTTTACAGTAGTGCCTATTGAACAGTCACATCCAGTCTCATATAAAAATAATGGCTCTGAGAACATAGAGAAAAATTATTCTAACTTTTCTAATCTGGCTCCTTTCATCCAATTAAATTCAACTAAACTGAATTTTAGCTTCTCTTTACCAGTTCTGTGATTGTGAACAAGTGTTTTGAGCCTTGGCTTCCCCATTTATGAAATAAAGATAGTAATGTCTATTTAGAAAACTTTGGGAAGAGTAATTTTGAAAACATATATGTAAAGCTCCTAGAGTATATCTAACAGATTCCAAACTAGGTTATGTTTATTATATTTCATTGTTATCTTTAATATCAGAATGTTAAAATTTAGAAATTGTAGACCACAGGTGATTATAAGAAATGTATTTCATTTTTATAATGCCCAAATCTTTCAAATTTCTACTGTACAAGAAAAGTTGACATTCTTTAACCAGGAAGATTAGGGTTTTGTGTTGAAAGTAAATGCAGTTCTATAATCCTATGCCTGGCAGAATCCCTTTCTATTAGTGTATGCCGTGGTTCTGACAATATGGAAAATATCATTTTGGCTTTTCTATCATCAGAGTACATTGTACAAGAAGACCTTACTAGTAATGTTCTATACATTTCAGAGGTCAGATCTCTTTATGGATTTGTCATATTTTGCATGTTCTTTCAGTTAGGGTACACAGGCCTTGCTGTATAACTGAATTTATTTTAAAAAGTGGTCCTGTTTCATTCATGAACTAAAAGAAAACAGATATGTAGGACATAATAAAAAGTCAATTTTCTAGAGGTCAGGGAGAAAGAAAAATGTCACATTAATGATAGTTCAGGGAAAATGTATTTTTAACCCTCCATGTCATACATTTTAGTGCTGGCATAATTTATTCAAGTAATGTATCCTTAAAGGGAGCTGAATCATACATCCTATGTTAAAACATTCAACTAGGCTGGTTTTATGAAAAGCTTCTGTCACTGGCTTTAACCCAGTAAAATCTCAACAATATTAGTTTTTCCAAGCCTAAGTTCACTATCTTTGAACAATTGTTATATACTTATCCATATTTATATATCCTTTTTTTGTGGTACGTGGGCCTCTCACTGCTGTGGCCTCTCCTGTTGCGGAGCACAGGCTCCAGACGCGCATGCCCAGCGGCCATGGCTCACGGGCCCAGCTGCTCCACGGCATGTGGGATCTTCCCGGACCGGGGTACAAACCCGTGTCCCCTGCATCGGCAGGCGGACTCTCAACCACTGTGCCACCAGGGAAGCCTTATATATCCTTTATTATGAGTAGATAATATAATTTATATTTCAAATCAAATTAAAAGACTGCCTTAAAAGATATTGCATTCTCTGTATAAAAGCCAAAAATAAAACATTGAATTTCTGTTTCAGGCATTGTTCAAGCATTGTTTCAGGACAAGATATAGTTATTTGGAAACTTTTCATATAAACTTATTATTTTTGTTAAAACGCTCCAGCTGTACTTTTTATGAGTGCTAGACATACCTTTCTGATGTTCAGTGGGCTTAGCGGCACATGTTGTGACTAGTACTGTTGTTCAATGTCTGTTGCATTACAAAAAGCTCCAGTTGATCCTTGTGTGCAATGTAGTTTGTCTCTTTTGAGCTCCCAGGCAACAATAACCTCTCATCATGATTACAGAGGCTTTTGCAGAAAGATGGGCCTAATCCTGGTGCTCCATCAACTCAGTAATCTGTTCCAATCAGTATTTGATGGATTTGACAGGCCATCTCTAGCCAAGTGAGGAAAGACTCAGGCAGGTCAAGCAACTGAGGTCTGCTGCAAAATACTGGGGAAAATCTTTGTGCTACATCAAATTCCATACACTAAAATTGCTTCTGGTCTTTTCTCTTTTGACAGAGAATGGATATAAAAAATTTCCAATCCACAGTTCAAAATACCCTCATTATTTTAGTCATTGGACACATTCATTCATCATTAAAAATTAAAAATAAATAACCTGGTATTATATTTAAACAACAGCAACAATTCAAGGTTATTACAAAAGCTAATTGTTTCAATGCATGAAGTTTGCTTAATATTTTTATTTGTCCTACGTAGACATGAACAAACCCCTGACTTCTGAAAGTCATGAATCAACTCTCACAATTCAGTTTTGAAAGGCATAAATCAATCAATAAATATTTTTAAAGATACAATTAATCTAAGATAGTGTCATCTCCCTTTATATATTAAATGTAGTGACAAGAAAGGGAGTTGTTTAGAAAAGAAATTGTGGTATACTTCAAATCTAGCTCTTTCACTAAGTCTTCTCCAATTCTGAAGTCTGGGAAACATGGGAAGAAGCCCTTCTGTGTTACATGTCACACTTGAGCATTCCATTTTAACTAGGGAAGATTAGTTTCTCTTATATGTTTTCTCCTTTTTATATTAGCACTTACAAGATAAGAATAGAATTTAGAACCTGTAATTTCTCAATACACATTTATTGCTCTAGCTACTGCTGCTGCTGATAATAATAATAAAGTGCTAATTTTCTTCTAGAAGAGACAAAATCATAACTTAAAATCCACAGGTAATAAACAGTGTTTCATGTTTTTACCCTAGGGACAAAAGTGAGCCATGAATTTAAAGTGTTTCTTAAGATAAAATAGAGCAATGTATAAAAGACACTACTTACCCTGTTTCAGAAGTCTCTATTTTTTTAAAAAATAGATACCTAGCCAACTTATATTAAGTATGTTTGACTCAACTGCCATTCGAAAGAGTTCTATATATTCCAAATAGTAGAATGAAAACAACTTACTAATGTATTTCACTTTTAATGTCTGATAAAAGCAGGTTTAGGTAAATTTATGAAAGGATATCAGTTTAAAATGATTACTTCTCTTGCTCCCAAGAGCTCAGCTGGCTCCCATGATTTAACAGTGAGATTTAAACAAAAAAGAAATCCTGATCTTTCCATCCTTCTTTGCCTTAGGGCTAGACTGTACACAGTAGCTGTTAATCTAAAAGTTTTATCGAGATTTCAAAAAACAGCTTTGCATGTGATGTAAAAATAGCATAACCCCAAAGCACTAAAAGGGATTTCCATTTTCTCTTTGAGAATGTAACTTGCAGAAGTAGAATTCTTATATAAATATATCTTGAGTCTTCAGTGGCCACATAAGTGTAAATGCCTGTATCTTAACGCAAGCCTCTGTTCCTTTTCCTCACACTGGCACGGAGGTGGCCGGGGTGGGGTGGCTTGCCTGAAGTAGCTGGAGGGTGGTGAGAGGGTGTTTGGTTAAAAATACATTGGAAACAAACTTTTGTAGTAGTACTGAAATAGACCTTCTGTTTGTGCTATACCTTCATAATCTTTTCATATGCTAAAGTCCTTTATTACTGGAGTTCTGCCCAGGAATCATTCTCAACCAGTGGTGGTTGGAGACTATTCTTTGGGTTGGATGGGATTTGGCAATTTAATCACTGGCATGAATAACCAAATTCTCTACTGCTCATAATAAAGGAAGTAACTGGTTTTAAATAAAAGGACCCTTCATATGGTGAAGGTAAAACTTAGGAAGACACAGTAATAGGTCTAGTTTGGTAAACAAGAAATAGATTTCTTCTGTGATTGGGAAAGTAAGAATATATTATCCCAGAAAAGAAGAGAAAATGGCTTAAAAAAAGGTTTTTGTTTTTTAAAACTAACTGACAGAAAAACATAAGCAACTTCTTCCCTGAACATTTTACCTATCATTCTTCTGTTCATTAGTTTTCATCACGTTTCACAGATGCAAGTTGTAGAATGGTTATTGGAGCACTTACATTGGGCTAAGGTTAGATATAGCTCCTCACTTAAAATTAACCACTTAACAGATTACTTCCACTAAAAGACTGAGAAGACACCAAAGGAGGACAACAACAACACAGAAGCTGGCCAAGTTCTCTGAGCTGTGTAATTCCGCCCTTGACCACTCAGGTCATTGCAGCCTCACAGAATGGTGAACTGTGCCTGCCAGGAATCTGCATTAAGGTGCTGCACTGGCTTCCACTGCTTTTCAAAAGGCTCTGTGGGGGAGCAAAGTTGAGATTAATATGCGTTGAAAAATAAAATGCCCTTACCACATTTTTGTCTGACCTTTGCACAGTTAAGTGAAAATATTTCCTCATTGGGAGTTTTTGGCTTCAAGTCAGGTTTGCAGAGGAGAAAAAAAAAGGTCCTTGCAGCATAAGGAGGAAGGGATGCTCATAAGTGAACCTTGACAGATATTAATAAAGAGGTGATTCCAGGCAGACTTCTCTCCCATTCCTCTCCTTTGGACTTGGTATTCTACCCTGGGGCAGAATAACTGGTAGAAAATTACCTCTACAGGAGAGTTGCCAATGGGACAAGCTTGGGAGTAGACAACAGAGGCTTTATTTCATTTCATTTTATTTTGTTTTGGAATGCTTTATATGCCAAAACTCGGTGGCAGAGCAGAGTGAGTGGGAGGAAACCAGACTTGTAAAAAGTTAACCTTGAACAAAGAAAACACCAAAGGCTTCTTGTTCTCTGCTACACTGAAAGCTTTTTCAGGAACAAAACTGAATCAATTGCCATGAAGCCTGTGGATAACACAAATGCAAAAGACTTTCCTCACTTCCTCCCTTCCACAGAGGTTCTTCATAGTCTTTCTTCATTTTTTTTTTTTTTTTTTTTTTTTTTTTTGCCAAAGTGCCTGAGGGAAGCAACGCCTGCTAGTAGCAAGAGACTTGCATTCCCTTTGCCCTGTGAATACTGCACTGGCTTGAAGGGCTAAGCTGCATCTACTCCAGCGGCCTTTTCTACTGTCTAATCTTTCACTTGTGGAACTTGGGAGGACTGTATTGTCACTTTCTTCTGAGGGTGGGTTTAGAAAAGATTAAGCAATGAATGAAGGTCACCATGTGTGGAAGCCTTGAGAAGGGGGGTTAAGATATAAAAATATTTAAAAATCCTGGAAATAAATTATGTTGATCTGAGAGAATATAGCCCTGAGAAGGGCCAGATAGGATGGGCTGAGGTTGAATAAAGCAATAGGGAATCCCATTGTGTGGCTGGGGTAGGAGTTTAGCTTCTGTCCAGCCTGCTGGCCTAACCTTGGATTTGTGTATGTTAAAATGCCTGAGCACAGCAAGCAGAAGCTGGGAGGTGGCCCACAGTCAGTGCCCTATAAAGAGCTGGGGAAATAAAAGAGCAAGAAGTCCCTCTGTGTTAGGAGCAAAAGCAATCTCATTTTGAATAGAAAAGCTTTCAACTTGTTTTGGCTGTTAGAAGAAAGCCAAATGAGGAAAATAAATTTTAGTTCAGCTTTCTCTCTGTTTATTTCTTTCCCATCTTTTTTTAAAAAAGTAATAGAACAAGGTAGAGAGGAAAGTTGACTATATTTGACCCTCAGAAATCTAGCTCATTGTCCAGTTCTAATGGGAACTTATTTTTTCAAAACATGGAAGTTTTGTTGATCTAATGTAGTTGGCTTTTTGATGTTTATATGTGTGTGTGTGTGTCTTCGTCTCCCCAGTCAGAGTCATCACAAGATGCTTTAGTTGAAAATTCCTTTCTGTTGTAAAACAACTCTGGGTCCATTTGGTGAGACCTCAGAAATAAAAGGTAATGTGATGACATAAGCACTTCCCTGGCAGTGACTTACATAAACAGTTGAATTTGCTATCCCACCAGGAGAAAAATGGAAGTGTAACCACAAAACATTATTCCAGCAGCAAACTGAAGTGTCCTTTGATATATTAAGATTGTTAATAATAAGATGTCCAGTGTTGTTGTTTGGGTTGTTAGGTAATGTGATGATTATTTGATTTGATAAAACCTGTTTGCTGTGGATGGTTGTTTAGTGAATTAAAAATGGTTTACTTTGTGAAAGTATTCCTCATCATCATTAAAATAATTCACATTGCCAACAAACCTTTAAAAGATTAAATTGAACATACTTTGGGCTAATTATTAAGGAGGAATTACTTCATAGACTAGAAAGAAAGATTCTGCTATTTTCTCTTTTCAAACCTGAGTATCTTCTGGAAAGGAATGATTCTGCCAGCTTGGGTCAGCATGCTCTCCTTATTTTTTCACCACAAGGAAACATTAGTCAGATTCTGATTACTGTCTTCAGCTTGTCAGGAGGTGAATGGAAATTTCAAGAAAAGTCTAAGGGAATTTGTAATCTCTAGCTCAGGGAATTGAGTAAACACATAAATGTGGAAAGTTAGTCACCAGGGTAGTTGGTTAGAAAGGGCATTTAACTACATCCTGCTAAAAATAATGCTTTTTTTAGGAGCTCAAAGACACATGGTAGTGCTTTAGCCAAGCTATCTACGTTTCTCTTTTCCTTAAAAATCTGGGCTTTTAGTGTATATAGGGATTATCAGCTTTACATAAAGTTCAGAGAAAAACAAAGGTTTAGGTAATAAAATACAATCTTTAAAAGTAATAAATTATTAAGAGGGATGAAATTGTCTGCAAACTTTCACTGCTATATCTATTTCTGCTCTGTGATGTATAGCTTGAGTCAGTCCCCAATCCAGATGTTGTTTTTTCTTAAGTTATTTCTCTTATGTTAGAAAATTATAATTCATTTTTATAGGTCTTTGAGAATGTCAGCAAATGCATCATGACTCTGTAAGGTGGTTCTGCATATTTTCAGATTAAACATTAACCTGAAATTATGGAGAGATTTCTCACGGAAGATACGAAGTCAATGCACATACCACATTAAAAATATGGAAGGATAAAATGTTATTAACTTGAGAAGTAGAAGCAAATGGATCCCCAATTTACTCCTCAGTTATAGGCAACTTAGAAGTATATTCCTTTATGTGCTGAAGTAGTTTGTATATTGCCCTAAACTGTTGTTGATTTCTCTCACTAATAAGTATAGAAAATCACTAATATCAGGCATCAGACCCTTAGATGATTGAAGCATTTGCATTGCAACTCAATTTTCTTTAGAAATCTTATTATATTACATATCAAATTAAAAGTTTTCCTATTTTAGCCCTTAAATTATAAGTTGAAATTATTTAAGATATTGCTGTATTGCTGAGCCATATCTCTTGAGCAAGCCAACTGAATTATGGAAATGGTACTTACTAGAATGATCACCATCATGAATAAATATTTTCATCATTTGCTACTGATTTCACAAACTCTTGAGTGTACCATTCTGCCTAGCTGCCTCATGTTTCAGGGTTGATTCACCATCTATGTTGTTATTTGTTGTTTTGCACAGTTCCTAAAAAGTATATATTAAATGGCTTTGGTTTTATCTTCTTCTTAATTTTACCATTTGTTCAATACTAAACTAATATCAGAAGGCATATATTGTTGACTAAAACAGCAACGCAGCGTAAGGATTGACATTCTGACATAATCCTTTATTGTTCATTGGACAACACCTGGCTTTGTTAGCACATAACTGATTTATCAGTATTGATTGCCATGCACATTTCATAGTCTGTATCATAACTCATAACTCATAATACAGTTGCTAGCTTAAAAAAAACCAAAAATCTTCTTCCATAATATGGGCTTTTAGAAGTATCTAAAAAATGTTTGTCAAGTACTTCTTCCCCATATGTACTACACCTATACCAAGAGCTATTGTATAATATGAACATTAGTTGTTCTATCCAAATGTAAAGTTACATATCTGGTAGTATGATTTTCAACATTCAAAAACAGTGATATGATGTGACATTCCACAATCATCTAACATAGGAGTCTTGCCAATATTCCAATCTGCTTTCTCTCAGAGGAGAATATTTTTCATTTAATTAGTGGATGGCTTTGCTTTTTCATATTCTTATGAACAGCACAACTTTGGATGATGCCCTATAGTTGTGATTTTTTTCTCTGCCTGTAGTGACAAAAGTCATAAATTTCACATTAGAAAGCTATATTCAGGATTTGTTACATAAAAATTGAGTCGTTTACTAGAAATTTCACTGTGTTCTGCTGGGAAAATTTGGAAGAAAGCCTACATGATTTCATTCTTTCAAATGGGTCTTAAGATGCT
This sequence comes from Kogia breviceps, assembly GCF_026419965.1. Classification (NCBI taxonomy): domain Eukaryota; kingdom Metazoa; phylum Chordata; class Mammalia; order Artiodactyla; family Physeteridae; genus Kogia; species Kogia breviceps. The sequence goes on along the minus strand of NC_081313.1, from coordinate 104,064,665 downwards.
AAGCACTAATAGCTTATAAGATCAGTGAGTGATATAGATATGGTCCCTGTCCTTGAAGAAGATATATATAATACTGCATCTTTAGTAGTGAACCCCTTTGCTGAAAATTAGAATAATCGGGAGGTGCAGGCCTTGTTACCATTTCCCTTTGCAGCTACCCGCACACTGCAGTTTTCTTAGGTTCTTCTGAGTAGGCTATCTACAGTAACATGACCTAGTTTTTCCCAGAATGATTGAGGGGAGTTTCCCAAGTCTCTGTTTTAATTAAAATGAAACAGCAGTATTTCTGTTCTAACTTGGCCCTGAAGGAGTTCAGATCATGCCACTTCAAAATATGCCACTCTGGCATACTGACTGTATTGAGATAAAGGCACTTGAAAAACAGCAATAAAATAAAAATACTCTGACCTTCCTTTTTTTTCTTTTCCTTAAAAGCATGAGATGAAATTCCTATATGAAAGATGTCTTCTTTATACCAGAAAGCATGTAACAATCTTATCATCAAGGATGAGAAAAAGAGAATTCTATACAAACAGATTTTTTTAAAATAATTCTCATCTTTCTTTAGCTTCTCCACAAAGTGTTTTGTCACTTTTTCACAATTGCCTCTCTTTGTTCAGTCTAATATCGAAGCAAGTAGGTTTTGTCATTTATGTGGGTCTTCATTCTTATGAAGACTCCTATGTCAAGTAGAACTTTTATTAAATAAATTTGCATGCTTTTCTCCTTTTGATCTGTGTTAGGTCAATTTACTTCTCAGACAAAGAAGACTCTGAGCGAGTAAAGGTAGAAGTTTCCCTTCCCTGCAGCCCCAACTCTATTGGGGGAAGGTTGAATACAAAAATGTCATAAGCCTGGATTGAGTACCTTAGTTAGTTCAAAACATAGTTTGATCACTTACCAGCTGTGAACTTTGTCTTTAGAATTTAGTACAATCAGGGAATTCCCTGGCAGTCGAGTGGATAGGACTCTGCACTTTCACTGCTGAGGGCAGGGGTTTGATCCCTGGTCAGGGAACTAAGATACCACAAGCCGTGCCAAACAATAACAACAAATAGAATTAGTTCAATCATACTTACCTTGGAGGGTAGTTGTAAGTATCAACTACTGAAAAGTATAAATTTTCACCCCATTCCAGCCATACATGTAATCCAAGAGGCTTGACTTGCTGAAAAAGCTAAGCTGATAGGAATTGTAATTCATCCTGTGAATATATTTGTTTGTCTTTATTTTACAGAATTCCATGAGAAAGCTGCAAAAATAAATATCGCATGACATTTAATTTAGGTTTGTGATACTAATGTTACCAATGAAAAAATGTGATTGCTTAAATAAATGGAAGTTAGAGTAAAAACAAAACTGTCAGCTGACAGGAATATTGATTTAAGAAGGCGGCATGTTTATAGCTGGATAAGACATTTGGAAAGAATTCACAAATAAGGACCCTGAGGCCAGAGATGTTTATTGACTCGAAGTCTCTCTTGGGGGCCAGTTTAACTCAGTGTTCTCTAGTCATAACCATTAGGGAAGGCCTGTCTAGGGAAAAAGTTAAAAAGATGTTGTAATTTGTACTCTATTCAAAATATTAGAGAACTCAAAATTGCCAAGTGAACTCCTGAAAAATACTTCTGAATGTAGTAAAACATTTATGAGGTTTCATTTAGTTATCACTTTTTGTGGGAGAGACATTTAGTCCTTATCACATATCCATGTGCTACCCCACACTTTCCAGCCCTCTTGCAGATGGGAAGGACCAAATGATTCATTTGGCCAATGGATTAAGAGTAGAAGGGACATGTATCTCCTCTAGGTTGAGGCAGTAAAAGCAACAGAGGGCCCTCCAGCTTACTTCCCCTTGATGGAGATCTAGAAGGCACATGCAACTTCATGCTGTAAACAGACTCGTATCACTGCTTGGCACATGCTTCCCTGGAGAGCCACCTGCAGAAGTGAGAATTAAGCCAGTGAGATTTCAGGGTTTGAATATTACTGCTACACTCCCTAGCCTAACCTGACCTATGTAATTTTATTTTTTTCATATTATGAAAGTTATATTAATCCACTGAAGGAAAATCCAGGAATAAACAAAGTAACTGTCCACATCCCACCACTAAGAAACCATCACTTGAAAAATTTTGATGAATGTTTGGTCAGAAACATATATTTAATATAATATATACATATTATATGCATATAATATAAAACATAATATAAAATGTGACATGAAATATGCATGTTACATAATAAGAATTATGATAATAATTAACATTTATTGAACATTTACTATATTCATGCATTGTGCTAAAAGCCTATGTGATTGTTTCATTGAAATCTTAGCAAAAGCCTTGCAAATTTGGAAGTTTCTTAAGCCCATTTTATAGTGAACTGAGTTTCAGAAAGGTTAAAGTAACATTCTAAGGGTTACACAAACAGTAAATGATACAGCCCAAACTGGAGTTCATTTATCTGACTCTAAACTGCGGTTTTAGTTACAAAACTATATTGCCTCCAAATTGGGATCATATTATACATACAATTTCAGTCTTCTTTATTAAGTATACTATGTAGCATAAATGTTTCCAATGGCATTATTTATTCTCCTACAACATATTTTAATGTCTGTAATGCTATACTATTAAATAACTAATTGGGCGATATTCTGTTATTGGATTCTTGGGTTGTTTCATGTTTTTGTGTCATCATGAACAGTAAAGCTAAGATTATATTTGAAGCTAAATCTTTGCATACATACATGATTTTTTTTTCCTTAGGATAAATGCTGATATGTTGGATTTCTGAATCAAAAGAAATACATGTGTGTTATTTTCTTTATTGTCAAATTGGCCTGCACAAAGGTTCTTATTAATTTGAAATTCCATCAGTCCTATATAGGAGTGCATGTTTCTCCAAAAGCTTACTAATGCATTGGCTCTTTTATTTAAATTTACATTTCTTTTTTTAGTATGTGAAGTTAAACATTTTTCTAATGCTAATAAGTTATTTGTATTCCTTTTTAATTAATTGCTTATATATATTCTTTATCTACTTTTTAGTTTAGAGATTAAGATATACTTTGAAAATAATTATTCAGATATCATACTGCTATGGCAAGCTCTTCTAGGAAAAAGTAGATTTTGAAGCTATAGTAGGGAATCAAGTTTTTTATGGTTATATAAACCATTTAGTTTTTGAGTTTGTAGAATTATGATCTTTTAATTTATATTTGTGGAAACTGAAAAAATATTGTTTTATAGGGTTTGTGCTGTGGAACACTCTCTAGCCATATGACTGATCAAAAAATGGGTCTGTTCTAATTCACCATTTTCTCCAGTTATAAAACCACAGATGATATCTTTGTGAAGTACCTTGAAAGGCTGTTTAGAGCTACACTAGAGATAGTATCTCTAAAAGCAGTTTTACAGTTTTAAATTACTATAAATTTTAAAATACTATAAACTTTAAGCTATTCTTTCCATGTAGTATATTTCTCTTAATTATGAAAAAAGCCGAAATGATTTAGTACAATTGGGCAATTTGGGGTGGATGAAGGATAAAAACAAACATCAAACTTTTGGGGGGATATTGGGTAGCCAGATAACAAATATTCATGCAGTATTTACCTTTCCATCAATTGTATTATCATTCTTTCAATTAGCAATAATCGCGCCTCGGATAAACCTCATTGGCTATGATACTGCCACTGCGCAAAGCTGTATTATCATTCTTAATGCAGTCCTCCATGTTATGCATGTCTGTATATTTCCACACACGTACACACGTGAAGAACACCTGTAATTAATTTAATAGTACCAAGAATGACCTCTCTTTATTTGACAAAATGAAAACCTTTTTTTTTTTTTGCTATGATTGTGTTAAAGGACTAGAACTTAACATTAAATATGTCATTAAAATTCACTGTAAATATGTAAAGAATGTAGGCAGCTAGACATAATTTTGGAAATGATGACAACTTACACTGATTAACTATAGACCTCAGGTATTGACATGGCCTCACATAAAGAACAAGATGCATACTTGGCTTTTAGAACACATTCGTCTGAACAAAATGCATGTTATTTTAGTATGTCAAGGGAAAATTCCATTATTCTCTTTTATTCAGCTTTTTTGAGATAGAATTGACACATAACATTGTGTAAGTTCAAGGTGTACAAGGTGATGATTTGAGACACTTATATATTGTGAAATGATTACTATGCTAGGGTTAGTTAACCCCTCCATCCCCTCACATAATTACCATTTCTTATGTGAAGTGAGAAAATGTAAGATCTACTCTTAGCAACTTTCAGGTATTTAATGTAGTGTTAACCATAGTCACTATGTTGTAGATTTGATCCTTAGAATTTATTAATCTTATAACTGGAAGTTTGTACCCTTTGACCAGCACCTCTCCATTTCCTTCCTTCTCTGTTTCTATGAGTCCAGCTTTTTTTTTAGATCCCACACTTATGTGATATTATATTTTTCTTTCTAAGAGTGACTTAGCATGATAGCTTTGAGGTCCATCCATGTTGTTGCAAATGGCATAATTTTATTCCTTCTAATGACTGAATAATATTCCACCATGTGTGTGTGTGCGCACGCACACGTGTACCATTCTTCTTTATTCATTTATCTGTAGGTGGACACCATGGCTGTTTCCATATCTTGGCTATAGTGAATAATGCTGCAGTGAACACGGGAGTACAGATGTCTCTTTGAGATCCTGATTTCATTTCCTTTGGTTATATACCAAGAAATGGAATTACTGGATCATATGCAGGTCTACTTTTAATTTTTTGAGGAACCACTATTGTGTTTTCAATAGTGTCTATTGAAAACCACCAACAATGTAAAAGGGTTCCCTTTTTTCCAAATCCTTACAAACACTTACTATTTCCTGTCTTTTTCATCATAGCCATTCCAGCAGATGTGCGGTGATATCTTACTGTGGTTTTTGATTTGCATTTCTTTAATAAGTGATGTTAAACATCTCTTTTTGAACCTGTTAACCATTTCTATATCTTCTTTGGAAAAAAAAAGCTCATTCAGTTTCTCTGCCCATTTTAAAATTGGATTCTTTGTTTCTTTGCTGTAGGGTTGTGTGAATTCCTTATATATGTATTTCAAATATTAACCCCTTATTAGATATGTAATATATAAAATTTTCTCCCATTCCATAGGTTGCCTTTTCATTGTATTGATATTTCTTTTGTTGTTTAGAAATTTTTCATTTGATGAAGTACCACTTAGTTATTTTTGCTTCTGTTGCTTGTGCTTTTGGTGTCATATCTAAAAAAAAATTTGCCAAGATCAATGTCCAGGAGATTTACCCTAGGTTTTCTTCTAGGAGTTTTATGGTTTCAGGTCTTATGTTTAAGTTTTAAATCTACTTCAAGTAAATTTTTGTGAATGGTGTAAGACAAGGATCCAGTTTCATTCTTTGGCATGTAATTATTCAGTTTTCCCAGCACTATTCATTGAAGAGACTATCCTTTCCTCACAGTGTATTCTAGACTCCCTTGTCAAATATTTGTTGACTGCATACATGATAGTTTATTTCTGGGGCTCTTGATTCTGTTCTATTCATCTATGTATCTATTTTTATGCCAGTACTATTCTGTTTTTATTAATATTTATACCTTTGTAGTATGTTTCGAAATAAGTAAATGTGATACCTCAGGCTTTGTTCTTTCTCAGGATTGCTTTGGCTATTTGGGCTCTTTTGTGGTTCTATACAGATTTTAGGATAGTATTTTCTATTTCTGTGAAAAATGACAGTGGAATTTTGATAGGGATTGCATAGAATTTATAGATGGCTTTGAATAGTATGGACATTTTAACAATCTTAATTCTTCCAATCCATGAACACAATATCTCTCCATTTATGTGTGTCTTCTTCCATTTCTTTCATCCAAGTCTTGTAGTTTTCAGTGTACATATCGTCACTTCTCCGTTAAATTTATTCCTAAGTAGTAGCAGCCACCTCCTCCTATATATACTAATTGACTTTGGGAGAGACATACATTTCATGAGTCCTGCTAGGGATACTGAGGCTTTCTCAGATCTTTTATGCCTGTTCCACACTTCCTACTCCCTTCTGTGGTAGAATTCTTAAGATTGTATGCCTACTCTCAGTTCTGCAACATACCAGGCTGGGTGCTGAGAGTCTCCTTTTTGCTTTTCCAAGGGTAGAGCTAAAGCCCAAGTTTGTGGTCTCTCCCTGGCTCACATATTTGGTCCAGCTTTCTGTATGTATCCACTAGCCATCTACCTGCTAAAGACTGCTTTTGCTGCCATCAGGAGTGCACATAGTGAGTCAGCCACAGGGTTGGGGTGTTTGTGCCTGAGATACAGATGCTTGGGTGCCCGTGGACCAATTGAGGGGATCTGCATGCACGGTGTCCACAGTGACTTGTGAGTGGGCTTCTTGAAGGAGTCCTCAATACAGTTAGTAGGATCTGCATTCCTTTAGTGTGCTTCAAGAGCCCTCTCTGCAGCTTTCCCAGGCTTTTCCTGCTCCCCAGTCATGCAGCTCATGACTCAGTACTCTGGATGGGTGAGAGAGAAATAGGTCTCTTTGGCAATGTCCTGCGCAGCCAGAGAAGCTAGGCACTCACTCACGTGTTCTCACTTTCCCTCATGGGAGAAATCACAGGCTGAGAAAATCTCTCTTGGCACTGAACTATGTTGTCTTGAGTGGGGCTGACATCTCCAATGCATCCAGATTTACATTCTTTTACTCAAATTTTGTGCTGGAACTTCTCCATTGGAAACTTGGACTTCCCTAAATCTTCACTTGTCTGTGGGTGATTGTTTAAAACGGTGTTCTCCAGGGGCTCCCAGACCATTGCCAAAAGGGGCTGCAGCTGGTTCATAGGTCACTGCAGTGTCTGTCACCAGGACCAAGGTCTGTATGCCTACTCTCCTACACATGGGTGAGCAAGACACCAGGCCTTTTGATGTATGGTGCTGTATCCTGTAGCTCCCACAAATGCACTTTTGTTTGTGGATGGATGCCAAATTATTATTGTTGAGCGGTGGATACAAATGAGGGATTTGTTATTCAGTCATGTTGCTGAGGTCACTCTGAAAAGTTGTTCTTGATTATAATCTCAGTTGAGTCTCAGTGGTCCTGAATTTAATTTTATAAAGAAAAAATATTTCAGTGTCAGTTTATAAAGCTCAAAATTCATTTTGGTTGAACACATCACTGGTATGTTTGCAACAATATTTGGAATTTCTCCTGGTATATTTTAAACCTCATCAACTTTAAGACCCTCTGATTAATTTTGATTCCAAAGGAAAAAAAATCGTGATCTTTTGAGATTATAATTTACAAAAACTTTGAAATTATACTAGCCATCTAGTATATGACATTTATAAATGTTATTTATTATCATTGCCCTAAAGCAATGTCCTTTTTAAAAACAAAAACACAAAAAATAATTTCTATACACAGGAAAAGTCTTCTATGATACCCCAGTCTATGAAATGTCTATGTTAAATTTGTTACTGTTAGTTCCATGTTTTGTGGTATATTTTCACTTAGAATTAACCTTGTTTGTGAGTATGAGGAATACTTTTTAAATGGTTCTGGCCAGCGGCAAACACTCTTCTTTCTAAATACTTACCACAGATTTAGATATAACCTCTCAAAGGGAAAGAAATATAAGAATGTTAGGCCTTAGTTACATCTCATGCTTTAGGAGAAATCAATGCTGTAATTTCCCGACAATATATCAAATTCAGTGTAACATGTCATAGGGCATTTAAATTAGTAACTTCTTGAGAGACATGTAGTGAGCTGTATTTGAGATGAATGCTATCTCCAAGACAACCAGGTTGTGCTACTGATGTACTGATGTTTTGAATAGCTAAGAGCCTGTAATTAGTAACACTAGGGTTCAGTAAGGAATGTCAAAATCAGAACTCACAGAAAGGAGAAGTAGAGATTTCCATAATGCATATATTTAGGTAAATTGCCTATTGGAAAAACGTGAAAAACAAGGATAGGAAAGAAAAATAGGAAAAGCAAAGATGGAGAGAAGAGTCCAGTATACACATCTCAACAAGATGATTCAGTGAAGATACTAAGAGGGAATGAGGGTAGAGATCAAGGAACATGAACCAAGCTGACTGTTTGGTAGCTATTTTGATGACTTTATATAGAGTGCTGCATATGCATCAGGTGAGGGGACCTGTGCAGCAGATAGCGTATCACATGTTTTCTTCTTAGAGAATCTCATAATCTAGTGAGTAAGACAAATAAATAAAATTCAGAGCAATAAAAGCTATGGTAGAAAGTTTATCCTGAAGGTAATAGAAAGACTTGGAATGATTTAAGAGAATGATGTGATCTGATTTATACTTTAGAATAAGCACTTTTGTGGCAGTGTAGGAAGTAGACTGAGAAGAGAGGAAGGGAAGACGAGGAGAAGGAAAGATAAATAGGGAATCCAGGTATGAAAAGATGAGGGTTTAACATAGGGCAGGGATAGCAGAGAAGGAAAATACACTGTTAAGTATATCAAAGGTAGATTTGACAAAACGTTGAATTGGAGTGAATGTAGGAGAAAGTGAGAAATCTAAAATGACGTTTAAACCTCTTGAGAAAATGGCAATATGATGGGGTAAGTCTCCAAGATAGAGAATTAAGATTTGTAAGTTATGGGGGAGGGTCATATAATGTTGTTCTGGCCAAGTTATGTTTGACATGCTGTCCAAGTAGTCTTTAGGGAGTGATTATATGGGCCAACAGCTTGAATAAAATGCTGAGCTGGAGGCATAGAGGATTATCATGGGTATGTGTCAGACCAAGTGTGCTTCTATTGAATGAAAGAAAACTGAAGGTAGAATAATTACTATGCAGAAACAGGCAGATGGAAGGGATCTTATGTATTTCACTGAGTACCTGGAGAGGTAGGAGAGGGATGAGAGGTGATGCTGTTAGACACTTAGAGAGGAGAATTCCAGGAGAGGATGATCAACATTTTTAAATGTTGCAAATAAATCTGAAAAGTGTTTATTGGTCTTTACAAATAAGAGGTCATTGCTGACCAGGGGAAGAACAATTTTAATGGAAAAGTGTGGTCAGTAACAAGATTTTGTACTTAGTAAAAGAATAAGAGTGAAAAAATAGGAACAGCAGGGTGATTACATTCAAACTCTTGGATGTGAATGGAGCAGACCAGAGGAAGCCTTGGGGTTGAAGGAGGATTTATTTTTCTTAGGATAATATACACTGAAACATGTTTATAGATTGATGGGGATAAAAGGCAATCTAGAGAAAGAAAAAATGAAGGGAAAAGATAAAGGAAGGCATGAGATAATTATATAAATGGGATAAAGTGGGGTTCATAGGAGAGTCTGTGAAAGTAACTATGGACCAGCAGGAGGGGGATACCTCTTCTCTGAGGTGGGCAAGAATGAATTTGAATGCAATTATCTTAATACTCCCAGTTATGGGGCTAGGGGAAATGGTAGGAGGCTGAAGTAGTTCTCTGTTCAGGTGATTGGTAAAATACGGTTTCAAGTTGTGGTCAAAGAGATGCTCTGTCAAGGGCAGAAAAAGACACTATTTCTGAATGAGGAGATGAAAAAGAGAGGAACTTAACCTAGTCCTTAGAAATAGAGAGAACTAATGGGAATAGTTTCCCCCAAGATTGGAGACTAGAGGCTGGCCTGAAAATTCAAAATGGAAGTAACCAAGAAAATAAATATAATACATGCTACTTATGGAGCACTTCTATGTGTCAGCCACTTGATTAAATAATTTTTTTAAAAAGGGTTTTGTTTTAATCCTCTTAACAACCCTAGTTAATTGGTATTATTATCTATGTTTTCCTGATGAGAAAATTGAGGCCTCATTAAAGTTAAATGACTTGTCCAAATTCACTCATCTACAAAGTATCACAATCAATATTCTGAACAGCATGTCTCCAAAGCATACACTTCTGAACAGTATTCTGTTTTACATGCAAAGGACTGCCAAGTACTTTAAACTTTAGCTGAGCTAATTGGGTAACATGATAGGATCTATTTTAACTTGAAATTCATATAATTCTATTTTCTATGAATTTTTCATACTTCAGTAATCTTTACCTCTGACCTTGAATATGATAAACTGATTGAAGGAATAGGATTCAATAGAGGAAAAAAGAATGTGAGAGAAAGTCACAAACCCAAGAATCCACACTTTAATAGAGAAACCTCTCCTTTTTTAAAAGCTGAGGAAAGTCAGTGGAATAAATGCTGAGCCCAGATGGCTTTCTGTGTAGCCATTGCCCTTGCAGTTGGCTCCAGTTTCTTGATGGATCTCTTTACTTGGAAATATCACAATTCTGAGTTCTTTTCCTAGCAATCTTCTCCTTATAATCCCCAAATTCCTTCATTTAATTCAACATTTTTCCATTCTGATTTTCTTTGCAGGTTTTAAACTTTTGAACAAAATGGGCATCTGACAGTAATTTAGCTTCAAGAATAAATTTAGCTTCAAGAATAAAACTCAACCACAAATTATTTTTAAAGGTAAAACACATTAGATGGTTGAATCAATATCAGAACATACAGGGCCTGTAATTTTTCTCCCTTTTCATGACACAACAGCAAATAGGGTCATGTCCCAGTATCTTACCTTCCAATCCAGAAGTTTCATAGACAACACAGTTATTCTAATCATGGTTTTAAGAACCACAATCAAAATGACAAATCCTCATATTATTTGACCATGTTTGCAAGTGATTCAGACACTCCTTGTTAATGGAATGGGAGGCCACCATGTGTTCTGGACACTGTTTGTGAATCTGTCCACCTGATTAGTTTGTGTTCTCTCTAATAACCCTGATAACACTGAACATACGTTGTGGGCAAAAGCTGTCAAGCAAAAAAATAGAGTTAATCCCATCTATCTCTGTCACACTTAATACACACTCTTTTTCAGTTGCTGAATTAAGGCGGTGAAAGATTTGGGTTATTATACTTTTAGTATTTTCACATGTAATAAAAATAGTCTGATGAATTTGAAATGACTAGAAGGAAATCATAAAAAATGACCACTCATTTTACTCAATTTAAATTCATAGCCTCGAACACTATGGCTAATAATTAGCTGTAGCTAATGAAACAAGGCATATGTAATTGACAAGGCTGTACCAGAGAGGCACACTTTATCATTTTTAGAGATACAGTACAATGTGTATGCCAGAATTTTATAAAAAAGAGAAAGCTTGAACAAAGCAGGATCTACACAAGGAAAGGGAAAAAATTTTCTACCTTTTTAGAAACACACAGTACCTTTATAAATTCTTTATATGATTTTTTAAAGTGCCTGACATTTTTATTAATGTGTTTTAATAAATGTTTACCTAAGCAAGATCATTCTCCAGTCCTTTGTGCTAAAAGTTCCCCATTAACCACATGTTTCATCTTTGGATTTAACAATCTGACAGTAAAAAATTCCAGAATAGTGTGTTTTACACACAAACACAACTGTTAGAATCACCTGGGGCTGCTGAGTTCTCAGTACAGCTGGTTTGTCGTAAGTCAATTATAGTCATTTCCTAAGGATTGTGAATCACACTTGAAGAATGTGCTCTTATGTGTCTTAATTTGACTTTGGTAAACCTCTGCTGGATTATAGAGACTATGTAGGGTTTTATTATGATCCTGAGATGCATCTTATTAAAGGGCTAGGATATTTATTATTCATGTCACATCCACACTTCATGAGAAGCTGTATTATGAATAACTTACTCATCGTCAACACTGATTTTATAACAGTTGAAACCAAACATCAGTACCAAGCACAATATGGAATAACTAAATTTTTTAATTCTTAGGTCACCCTGCAGAAACACAACTATGTGAAAAGTAGCTAAATTATTTAAAAAGTGAGCTTGGATAATAACGCTACAACACTCACCCTCCCCAAGCATAATGCTATATTAATCATTTTGATTTCCTTAAAAACATATTTTAAAATACCAAAGGTGTCTTGGATATGGTACACTAAGAAAATATTAGGATGTTGATAAACTGTGGCTCTTAATATTTTGCAAAGTACGAAAATGATAACACAGATATTTTCCCCCAAAACTATAATGTGACACTGTAAGAGAGAAAATGACAAACTAAAAATGAATAGATTGCAAAGAAGTACTGGCACTGTATTCAGTATGTAGAAAAGAACATAGAAACTTATGTTCAGAGAAACCCTGGAGAACCTTTTTTTTTTTTTTTTTTTAATGGTACGCGGGTCGGTCTCTCACTGTTGTGGCCTCTCCCGTTGCGGAGCACAGGCTCCGGACACGCAGGCTCAGTGGCCATGGCTCACGGGCCCAGCCGCTCCGCGGCATGTGGGATCCTCCCAAACCGGGGCACGAACCCGTGTCCCCTGCATCAACAGGCAGACTCTCAACCACTGCACCACCAGGGAAGCCCCTGGAGAACCAGAACCTTTTGATTTTACAACCTGACAAGGCTGTAAGAGGCAAGTATTGAACAAGGAAATGACAGAGTACTCAGGGTGAGTAGTCATATGCTTCACAGAGTTAAGCACCAATATTTACAAAGAATCTTTGTTCCCCTTCTTTTCTTTCATCCATTGACTTTTTGTAGCACGGAATATCTGAAAAGGATGCTGGCAAAAGCAAATGGAATGCTCTTCTAGCTAGCGTTCTTGACCTGAATTTCTTATCAAACCATCTTTATAAAGATGTTGTTACTGTTTAGCGGTAATTTTAATTGCACATTTTATTCCAGTGCAAGATGCAGGTAAAATAATTCTTTTAGGCTTTATCAGGTTGCCCTTTATTTAATTTATTAATTTATTTTTTATTAATTGATTTATTTTTGGCTGCATTGGGTCTTCGTTGCTGCTCATGGGCTTTCTCCAGTTGCGGCGAGCGGGGCCTACTCTTTGTTGCCGTGTGTGGGCTTCTCTTTGCTGTGGCTTCTCTTGTTGCGGAGCACGGGCTTTAGGCCCACAGGCCTCAGTAGTTGTGGCACACAGGCTTAGTAATTGTGGCTCATGGGCTCTAGAGTGCAGGCTCAGTAGTTGTGGCACACGGGCTTTGTAGCTCTGTGGCATGTGGGATATTCCCAGAATAGGGCTTGAACCCATGTCCCCTGCATTAGTAGGCGGATTCTTAACCGTTTCGCCACCACAGAAGTCCCAGGATGCCTTTTAAAAATAACTGCAGAAATGGGTTATTTACTGTAGACTTAATGTTTACAGTTAATGAACATGACCACATGCCAAGAGAATTTTATAGGTCAACACATTGAAGGAGTCATTTTGACATTATTACATTTATAAACACAAAAATAAATGCTCTGGGGCTTCCCTGGTGGCGCAGTGGTTGAGCGTCCGCCTGCTGATGCAGGGCACACGGTTCGTGCCCCGGTCCGGGAAGATCCCACATGCCGCGGAGCGGCTGGGCCTGTGAGCCATGGCCGCTGAGCCTACGTGCCCGGAGCCTGTGCTCCGCAACGCGAGAGGCCACAACAGTGAGAGGCCCGCGTACCGCAAAAAAAAAAAAAAAAAAAAATTAAAAATTAAATAAATAAATAAATGCCCTGCAATTAGATTTTTATTCTAAGCATGAGAATAATATATATAAGTCCGATGTTGCATTTTAAATGACTTTAAAGCATTTTTAAAATTATAGACTCTGTAGATACATTTATGTTCTCTTTTATCTAAGCTAAACTCTGTTCATATTCTGAAAATATTTTAAACTTAGCAATGAACAAGTAATAATGACCTCAAGAGCCTGTTCAATTTCCTTTGACCCAAGGATAAAGTGCTTGAGAAACTTGAATTCATGATTTTTCATGATCCATGGGAAGCCAAGGATAGCAGTTGAGCAATTTCATCATCTTTAAAAGGAAGATATATCCATGGAAGCTATTCTCTAAGAGTAATTTAGGAACTTTTGTTAGGTCCATTTATTCTTTTGGGTTATTAAGAAATCAATTGGTAAGTAGCCACTGTAGTATAATAAAATTTTCTTTTACAGTATTTTGTTAAATGTCAACATTTATATTAGTGTTTATCATCATGATCTTTCTCTTTCAGTGTAAAACTGTCAGAGAATTAATTATCGTAGAGCTCCATTTCACTCTTGGGCCATAAATTCAAGAAAATAGTGACACAGTGACAACAGGAATACTTAAAAATAGGTTATTTTCTAGGTGTTTTAGTAATGCTATTTAAATCTTGACCCCAAATCTTTAGTGTTCTATGGTCTTATATATTAAATACTAAAATAAACTTACACTAAATATCAAGGGATTACATGGAATATTATAATGAGGAAATTTTATCTTTTCACAATCAAGATTAAATTTGTATATATGGAATTGTAGCTATTAATGTATGTAGATTTGATAAACAATATTGAACTTGTGTTTACTGTTACCTATAATTCCTTGACTGGGAGTAATGCCCTGTAGTTAGCATCAGGACATAACTCTTTCCATAACTCTTGATTCCTCATCCCCAGATCCACAATTCTTTTCCCCTTCGTAAGAGCAGTAACTTCTATTTCTGGATTTTAGTCTTCAATTATATTTTAATATTTATTGCTGATTTTTTTCTTTTATGATTTTCTCTGTTGACTTTATAAATCATGCTCATTGTTTTTAGGCTATTATTTCATCACTTTTGATCAGAACTTGTCTTAAGTTGTCTGTCTAGTTTGGCCTGGTCTTTCTTTTACTTTTGTTATCTGTGAAGATAACACCATCTAACTCCACCAAGCTCTTTTGTTTGCTTGTTGTTCTATGTGTGTTTTTGTTCTGCTTCTTGTTCTTTGTAAGGCTGGGTGCTTTTCTTTGTCCTTTTTTCTTCAAGTATTGCACTTGGGTGCTGAGCTACTGAGGTTTCACCTCTGTTTTGCATTTCAGTTTACTAGTAGAAACAAATGCATAAAAGAATCAGGATTAAACCTCACTAGCATGCAGAAAGGAAATATATATGAGCTGCAAAGGCCCTCTTCAAACAAAATACATGGCTTAAAATGCATTCATTCAATGATATTTATCATTAAATTTTTTTTTTTTTTTTTGCGGTACGCGGGCCTCTCACTGTTGTGGCCTCTCCCATTGCGGAGCACAGGCTGCGGACGCGCAGGCTCAGCAGCCATGGCTCACGGGCCTAGCCACTCTGCGGCATGTGAGATCTTCCCAAACCGGGGCACGAACCCGTGTCCCCTGCATCGGCAGGCGGACTCTCAACCACTGTGCCACCAGGGAAGCCCTCATTAAATATTTTTAACCATGTCTCCGTAAATTACCATGTGATTAAAAAAAAATTTCTAAACATGATGAACACAGGAAAAATGTAAAGAGCCATTTGCATAATAGTTATCAGTTTCATAAACAGTGTTTCTGAGGAATGAGTTTTAGGCATATTGAAAAAGTTGGCTACTTAGGGATATTTTCCATGCACTTATATTTACTGCGTATTTATGGCAAAATTGATGGGGATATCTTGAGTCTGTTCCATTACTGTTCATGTAAAGCAGAGCTGGAGTTTTTCCTTGTCCAAAATATGTACTTCATTGATTTTTTTGTTAAACTGGAGTTTTACATAGTTGTTTTACCTTGTTGTGTTAGTTTCTACTGTATAGCAGAATAGAGTTCCCTGTGCTATACAGCAGGTTCTCATTAGTTATCTACTTTATACATATTACTTAGTGTATATATGTCAATCCCAGTCTTCCAATTCATCCCATCCCCCCTTTCCCCCCTTGGTATCCATACGTTTGTTCTCTACGTCTGTGTATCTATTTCTGCATTGCAGACAGGTTCATCTGTACCATTTTTCTAGATTCCACATATATGCGTTAATATATGATACTGTTTTTTGCTTTCTGACTTACTTCACTTTGTATGACTGTCTCTAGGTCCATCCGCATCTCTACAAATGACCCAATTTTGTTCCTTTTGATGTCTGAGTAATATTCCATTGTGTATATGTACCATATCTTCTTTATCCATTCATCTATCGATGGGCATTTAGATTGCTTCCATGAAGATTGCTTCAGTAGTGCTGCAGTGAACATTGGGGTGCATGTGTCTTTTTGAGTTATGGTTTTTCTCCGGGTGTATGCCCAGTAGTGGGATTGCTGGGTTGTGTGGTAGTTATATTTTTAGTTTTTTAACGAACCTCCATAATGTTCTCCATAGTGGCTGTATCAATTTACATTCCCACCAACAGTGCAAGAGGGTTCCCTTTTCTCCACACCCTCTCCAGCACTTATTGTTTGTAGATTTTTTGATGATGGCCATTCTGACCAGTGTGAGGTGATACCTCATGTGGTTTTGATTTGCATTTCTCTAATAATTAGTGATGCTGAGCACCTTTTCATGTGCCTCTTGGCCATCTGTAAGTCTTCTTTTGAGAAATGTCTGTTGAGGTCTTCTGTCCTTTTTTGGATTGGGTGTTTTTTTTTTTTTTTTATATTGAGCTGCATCAGCTGTTTATATATTTTGGAGATTAATCCTTTGTCCATTGATTCATTTGCAATTATTTTCTCCCATTCTGAGACTTGTCTTTTCGTCTTGTTTAAGGTTTCCTTTACTGTGCAGAAGCTTTTAAGTTGCATTAAGTCCCATTTGTTTATTTTTGTTTTTATCTCCTTTACTCTAGAAGGTGGGTCAAAAAAGATCTTGCCGTGATTTATGTCAGAGAGTGTTCTGCCTATGTTTTCCTCTAAGAGTTTTACAGTGTCTGGTCTTTAATCCATTTTGAGTTTATTTTTGTGTATGGTGTTAGGGAGTGTTCTAATTTCATTCTTTTACATGTAGCTGTCCAGTTTTACCAGTACCACTTAATGAAGAGACTCTCTTTTCTCCATTGTATATCCTTGCCTCCTTTGTCATAGATTAGTTGACCATAGGTGCATGGGTTTATCTCTGGGCTTTCTATCTTGTTCTATTGATATATATTTCTGTTTTTGTGCCTGTACCCTACTGTCTTGATTACTGTAGCTTTATAGTATAGTCTGAAGTCAGGGAGCCTGATTCCTCCACCTCCATTTTTTTTTCCTCAAGATTGCATTGGCTATTTGGGTCTTTTGGGTCTCCATAGAAATTTTAAGATTTTTTTGTTCTAGTTCTGTGAAAAATGCCACTGGTAATTTGATAGGAATTGCATTGAATCTGCAGATTGCTTTGGGTAGTATAGTCATTTTTACAATGTTGATTCTTCCAGTCCAAGAACATGGTATGTCTCTCCATCGGTTTGTATCATCTTTAATTTCTTTCATCAGTGTCTTATAGTTTTCTACATACAGGTCTTTTACCTCCTTAGGTAGTTTTCTTCCTAGATATTTTATTCTTTTTGTTGCAGTGATGAATGGGATTATTTCCTTAATTTATCTTTCTGATCTTTCACTGTTAGTGTATAGGAGTGCAAGAGATTTCTGTGCATTAATTTTGTATCCTGCAACTTTACGAAATTCATTGATTAGCTCTAGTAGTTTTCTGGTGGCATCTTTAGGATTCTCTATGTATAGTATCATGTCATCTGCAAACAGTGACAGTTTTACTTCTTCTTTTCCAATATGTATTCCTTTCATTTCTTTTTCTTCTCTGATTGCCATGGCTAGGACTTCCAAAACTATGTTGAATAATAGTGGCAAGAGTGGAGATCCTTGTCTTGTTTCTGATCTTAGAGGAAATGCTTTCAGTTTTTCACACTGAGAATGATGTTAGCAGTGGGTTTGTCATAAATTGCCTTTATTATGTTGAGATATGTTCCTTCTATACCCACTTTAATGAGAATTGTTATCATGAATGGATGTTGCATTTTGTCAAGAGCTTTTTCTATGTCTATTGAAATATTCTTATCCTTCCTTAATGTGGCATGTCACATTGACTGATTTGTGAATATTGAAGCATCCTTGTGTTCCTGCAATAAATCACTTTTGACCATGGTGTGTGATCCTTTTCATATATTGTTGGATTTGGTTTCCTAATATTTTGTTGAGGATTTTTGAGTCTATATTCATCAAATATATTGGCCTGTATTTTCTTATTCTGTATTGTGTTTGTCTGGTTTTGGTATTAGGGTAATGGTGGCCTTGGAGAATCAGTTTGGGAGTGTTACATCCTGTTTTGCTTTTAGGAGTAGTTTGAGAATGGCAAGTGTTATTTCTTCTTTATATGTTTGGTAGAATTCTGTTGTGAAGCCATCTGGTCATGGACTGTTGTTTGCTGGGAGTTTTTTTCTTTTTTTAAATTCAATTTCACTACTAGTGATTGGTCTATTCAAATTGTCTGTTTCTTCTTGTATCAGCCTTGGCAGGTTGTATGTTTCTAGAAATTTCTCCATCTTTTTCTAGGTTGTACAGTTTGTTGGCTTATAACTATTTGTAGTATTCTCAGGATTTTTTGTACATCTGTGGTATTGGTTGTTACTTCTCCTCTTTCATTTCTCATCTTGTTTATTTGGGTCCTCTCTCTTTTCTTCTTGGTGAGCCTGGCTGAAGGTTTATCAATTTTGTTTATCTTTTCAAAAAAGCAGCTCTTGGTTTCATAGATCTTTTCTATTCATTTTTTGATCTCTATTTTTAAACAATTTCCTCTCTGATCTTTATTATTTTCTTCCTTCTGCTGACTTTGGTCTTTGTTTTGTTCTTCTTTTTCTAATTATTTTAGGTGGTAGGCTAGGTTGTTTATTTGAGATTTTTCTCAAGCCCTGTATCATGATAAACTTCCCTCTTAGAATTTCTTTTGCTGCATCCCATAGATATTGTGGTGTTGTGTTTTCATTTTCATTTGTCTTGAGTAATTTTCTGATTTCTTCTTTATTTCTAAATTGACTCATTAGTTTTTTAGTAGCATGCTGTTTAGTCTCCAAGTGTTTGTTTCTTTTCCCATTTTTCTTTCTGTAATTGATTTTTAGCTTCATACTGTTGTGGTCAGCTAAAACACTTGATATAATTTCTGTACTCTTAAATTTGTTGAGACTTGTTGGCCTGCCATGTGTCTTTCATAGAAAATGTTCTATGTGTACTTAAAAAGAATGTATATTCTGCTGTTTTGGGTGGAAAGTTCTGTAGTTATCAAATAAATCCAACTGGTCTATTGTGTCATTTCAGACTACTATTTGCCTTACTGATTTTCTGTCTGGATGATCTGTCCATTGATGTAAGTGGAGTTTTAAAGTTTCCTACTATAATTGTATTATGGTCAATTTCTCCTTTTATGTCTGTTAGTGTTTGTTTTATATATTTATGTGTACCCATATTGGGTGCATATATGTTAATGAGAGTATTATCCTCTTCTGTATTGATCTCTTTATCATTATATAATGGCTTTCTATGTCTTTAGTTATAGCTGTTGTTTTAAAGTGTATTTTGCTAGCCCTCCTTATTATTTCCATTTGAATCAATTTTCCTTGCCTTTACTTTCAATCTGTGTGTGTCTTTAGCTATGAAGTGAGTCTCTTGTAGGCAGCATAGAGGAGGGTTTTGTTTTCTTATCCAGCCATTCTATCTTTTGATTGGAGCACTTAGTCCACTGACATTTAAAGTATTGATATATTGTACTTATTGCCATTTTATTACTTGTTTTCTGGTTGTTTTTGTACTTCTTTTCTGTCCATTTCTTCTTTTTTGTTTCTTCCCTTATGGTGTGATGATTTTCTTTAGTAGTATCCTTGTGTTCCTTTCTTTTTAGTTTTTATGTATCCTTTGTAATTTGTGGTTACCTTGGGGTTCATATATTTTGGCCTGTTACTATATTTACTTGTTTTAAACTATTAATCATTTAGATTCAAACACATTCTAAAAGATCTGCCTTTCTTTTCACTCCCTTTCCCCACATTTTGTGTTTTTGATGTCATATTTTACATCTTCATGTTTATCCCTTAACTATTTATTATACATGTAGTTGCTTTTACAATTTTTCATCTTTTAATCTTTGTACTGCCTTATTTAAGTGGTTGATCATTAGCCCTTGCTATATATTTGCCTTCCCTAGTGGGATATTCCCTTTTCTATAGATTCTTACTTCTTTTTCACCTAGAGAAGATCCTTCAATGTTTCTTTTAGGGTTGGTATTGATGACTTCTTTTAGTTTTTGCTTGTCTGAGAAGTTCTTTATCTCTCCTTTATTCTAGATAATACTCTTGCTGGGTGGGTTACCCTAGATTGCAGTCTTTTCCCTTTCAGTGCTTTGAATATATCATGCCACTTCCTTCTGGCCTACAAAGTTTCTGCAGAGAAATAAGCTGGTAGCTTTATGGGGATTCCCTTGTGTATGGCTCTTTGTTTGTTTGTGTGTTTTTCTTGCTGCCTTTAAAATTTTATCTTTAACTTTTGCCATTTTAATTATAATATATCTTGGTGTGGGTCTATTTGGGTTTATCTTCTTTGGGACCCTCTGTGCTTCCTGTACCTGGATATCTACTTCCTTCTTCATATTTGGGAAGTTTTCAGCCATAATTTCCTCAAATACACTTTTGATCCCCTTCTCTCTCTCTTCTCTTTCTGGGACCCTGTTGATGTGAATATTGATATGTTTAATGTTATCCCAGAAAAATCTTAGTTTTTTTCATATTTAAAAATTTGTTGTTGTTTTGACTGTTATGATTCAGTGATTTCCATTATTCTATCTTCCAAATCACTTATGTATTATTCTGTATCAGTTAGTCTCCTATTCATTCCTTTAGTGTATTTTTTATGTCATCTGTTGAATTCTTCATTTTTGATTAGGTGCTTTTTATATTTTCTTGTTCTGTGTTAAATTTTTCACTGTGTACATGAATTCTTTTCCCTAATATAGTTAACGTTTTTTTTTTACCAATGCTTTGAATCTTTACCTGGTAAATTTTAAATTTCTGTTTTATTATTTATTTTTTCAGTGGTTTCTCTTGCTTTTTTGTTGAGTGTAGTTCCTGTGCCTTTTCGTTTTGCTTAACTTTCTCTGCCTCTGTGAGATTAGGTGAATCAGTTACCGATTATGGTCTTGGAGGGGTGTTATTATGTGGGAGCATCCCTATACAGACTGTGTATACCCAATGCCTTTGGTGGGAGAGCTGGATTTGAGACAGATGTAACTCATATCTTCCCTCAGGGTACAGTGGCAGCTATCACCTTCATAGGATGTGGGGCTAGAGATGAAGGGGCTAGAGCTGGAATTGGGTGTGAACTGGGACTTCCCCTCTGCTCAGTGGCCATCACCCCCCGTTGGGGTTGGGGCCTGATCCCAGGTTACTGGAGCAGGAACCCTGAGGGCCATGCCCCAGCTGGATCTATTCCCTTTAAGTGTGTGTTTCCATCTCTCCCCACACTGGGATTTTTTGCCCCAGAATGGGGTAGTGCTGAAGCAAAGGCGTCCCTCTGGGCTTTCAGCTGATATCAGCTACAGGTAGAGGTCAAAGATGTCTCTGGTGTGCTGCCTGTGCAGTGCCTGCACTTGTTTCCCTCACTACACTGAGACACAGCCTTGGGTGCATGGCCCTTTTGTTCCTCACAGCTGATCACTGTGAGGAACAAAAAGGTCCCTCAGCCCCCCACTGAACCTTGTTGTTGAGCCACACTGCAGTGCTTTGGGACCTCTGTGGACTCTTGGCATGTGTTGAGGGATGAGTTTTGGTGGAGCGACCTCTGTCAAAGATCTATGCTGCTTCTGAGACACCACTTGAGTAAGAACCAACAGTGGCCGCCACCACCCCACCCACGCTCTGCCCTGGAACTGGGTCATCTCTGTGTTCCATGGTCGAGTCTTCTCCCTCATTGGCTGTCCCAGATCCAGTGCCATGCTGTGACATGGACTGCGTGAGGCTGGAGCATTTGCTTGGTTTGGGCTGGGACATGCAGTGAGGCAGTTGTGAGAAATCTGGTAGCAGCTAGAGCAGGCCTCTCTTTGTCTTGCCTCAGTTGCAAGCCAGCACTTGTGCATACATGCTCCTCATGAGCAGGGTCCATGCTTCACACTGACTTTCTGTTTGTCTCAGCAGCCCTCCAATAAGCCAGTGGGCTTATCTCCCCCATGAGTGACCCCATGGCTGGGGTATCCAATTGGTGGCTTGACCTCAGGCCTGCTGTTTACTGCATAATCTCCCTTTACCTCTGAGTCCCTTTCTAGGGGCATAGGTCACAACCTGATTGTTTTTCTTCCCTTCCTACCTGATTACATTTGTATCTTTCTTACAGACTCGGTTGTACAGGAGTCCTTTTGCCAATTTCTAGTTTATTTTCAGTAAGAATTGTTTTACATGTAAATGTATTTTTGATGTGTTCATGGGAGGAGGTGAGCTCCATGTCATCTTACTCTGCCATCTTGGTCGATCCTCCTAATTCATTTTCAGTTGTAGAAATATCTCACTCATGAATGCATTTAACTGCAAATAAGAAAAAGAATATCTCAGTGTAGCTTAACCACATATGGGTATTTCTATCTCATACATTAAAAATGTTAGAGATAGAATGGCTGGCCATTGCCTTAGGATCTAGGCTCCATCTGTCTTCCTATCCTACTATCCTCATTCTGTAGCTTTTATGCTTTGCCGGCAGTCTTTATGTCTGCATTCCAGGGCTGGGGGGAAGGGAAAAATATCCAATTGAGTCTCACTGGCCAAAATTGTTTCACATGGTGAATTCTACCTACAAGGGAAGCAAGAAAATCAAGTTTTTATAGCTCTTAGTAGGGGCAGAATATTTATGTTGACATCAATATCTTCCTCTAGTTATTTTCTCATAGGGTAAAAAGATGATAAAATGTGCAGGTTTATGCCTGAACATATCTGAATTTTGCCCTTTCTCTTGAATTAATTTTTTTTTTTTTTGGTTATTGATTTCTGGGTTCCAAGTAACTTCTCCTCAGCACTTAGACTATATTGGTCAATTATATTTAAGCGTCTTATGATGAAAAGTCTGATCCTGATCTGATTCTAAGATTCTGTGGCAAATGTATAGTGGCTGTGACTGTTTATTTTTCTCATCTAAAATGTATAGTTTTATAATCCCTAGTATTTTAAGTTTCACTATATTTTGTCTGGTTTGGGGTTTTTCAGTGCCATTTGTTGGTGTTTTTTTTTTTAACATCTTTATTGGAGTATAATTGCTTTAAAATGTTGTGTTAGTTTCTGCTGTATAACAAAGTGAATCAGCTATACATATACATATATTCCCATATCCCCTCCCTCTTGTGTCTCCCTCCCACCTTCCCTGTCCCCTCCCTCTGGATGGTCACAAAGCATGGAACTGATCTCCCTGTGCTATGTGGCTGCTTCCCACTAGCTATATATTTTACATTTGGTAGTGTATATATGTCCATGCCACTTTCTCACTTCATCCCAGCTTACCCTTCCCCCTCCTCGTGTCCACAAGTCCACTCTCTAAGTCTGTGTCTTTATCCCTGTCCTGGCCCTAGGTTCTTCAGAACAATTTTTTTTTTTTTAGATTCCATATGTATGTGTTAGCATATGGTATTTGTTTTCCTCTTTCTGACTTACTTCACTCTGTATGACAGACTCTAGGTCCATTCACCTTACTATAAATAACTCAATTTTGTTCCTTTTTATGGCTGAGTAATATTCCATTGTATATGTGTGCCACATCTTCCCATCCATTCATCTGTCAGTGGACACTTAGGTTGCTTCCATGTCCTGGCTATTGTAAATAGTGCTGCAATAAACATTGTGGTACATGTCTCCTTTTGAATTATGGTCTTCTCAGGGTATTGCCCAGTAATAGGATGCTGGGTCGTATGGAAGTTCTATTTTTAATTTTTTAAGGAAACTCCATACTTTTCTCCATAGTGGCTGTGTCAATTTACATTCTCAGCAACAATGCAAGAAGGTTCCCTTTTTCCACACCCACTCCAGCATTTATTATTTGTAGACTTTTTTTTTCTTTTTTTTTGTGGTACGCGGGCCTCTCACCGCTATGACCTCTCCCATTGCGGAGCACATGCTCTGGATGCACAGGCCCAGCGGCCATGGCTTACAGGCCCAGACACTCCGTGGCATGTGGGATCCTCCTGGACCGGGCCATGAACCCGTGTACCCTGCATTGGCAGGTGGACTCTCAACCACTGCGCCACCAGGGAAGCCCGTTTGTAGATTTTTTGATGATGGCCATTCTGACCAGTGTGAGGTGATAATACATTGTACTTTTGATTTGCATTTCTCTAATGATTAGTGATGTTGAGTATCCTTTCATGTGTTTCTTGGCAATCTGCATATCTTCTTTGGAGAAACGTCTATTTAGGTCTTCTGCCCATAATTGGATTGGGTTGTTCTTTTTTTTTTGATATTGAGCTGCATGGGCTGCATGTATATTTTGGATATTAATCCTTTGTCAGTTGCTTCATTTGCAAATATATTCTCCCATTTTGACGATTTTCTTTTCATCTTGTTTATGGTTTCCTTTGATGTGAAAAAGCTTTGAAGTTTCATTAGGTCCCACTTCTCTCTTTTTGTTTTTATTTCCATTTCTCTAGGAGTTGGGTCAAAAAGGATCTTGCTGTGATTTATGTCATAGAGTGTTCTGCCTATGTTTCCCTCTAAGAGTTTTATAGTGTCTGGCCTTACATTTAGGTCTTTAATCCATTTTGAGTTTATTTTTGTGTATGGTGTTACGGAGTGTTCTAATTTCGTTCTTTTACATGTAGCTGTCTAGTTTTCCAGCACCACTTTATTGAACAGGCCGTCTTTTCTCCATTGTATATTCTTGCCTCCTTTATCATAGGTTAGTTGACCATAGGTGCATGGGTTTATCTCTGGGCTTTCTATCCTGTTCCATTGATTTATATTTCTGTTTTTGTGCCAGTACCATCCTGTCTTGATTACTGTAGCTTTGTAGTATAGTCTGAAGTCTGGGAGCCTGATTAATACAGCTCCATTTTTCTTTCTCAAGAGTGCTTTGGTTATTCGGGGTTTTTTGTGTTTCCAAACATATTGTGAAATTTTTTGTTCTAGTTCTGTGAAAAATGCCAATGGTAGTTTGATAGGGATTGCATTGAAACTGTAGATTGTTTTGGGTAGTATAGTCATTTTCACAATGTTGATTCTTCCAGTCCAAGAACATGGTATGTCTCTCCATCTGTATCATCTTTAATTTCTTTCATCAGTATCTCATAGTTTTCTACATACAGGTCTTTTGTCTCCTTAGGTAAGTTTATTCCCAGGTATTTTATTTTTTTTTTTGTTGCAATGGTAAATGGGAATGTTTTCTTAATTTCTGTTTCAGATTTTTCATCATTGGTGTATAAGAATGCCAGAGATTTCTGTGAATTAATTTTGTAACCTGCTGCTTTACCAAATTCATTGATTAGCTCTAATAGTTTTCTGGTAGCATCTTTAGGATTCTCTACGTATAGTATCATGTCATCTGCAAACAGTGACAGTTTTACTTCTTCTTTTCCAACTTGGATTCCTTTTATTCTTTTTCTTCTCTGAGTGCTGTGGCTAAAACTTCCAAAACTATGTTGAATAACTGTGGTGAGAGTGGGCAACCTTGTCTTGTTCCTGATCTTAGTGGAAATGCTTTCAGTTTTTCACCATTGAGAACAATGTTGGCTGCAGGTTTGTCATATTCAGCCTTTATTATGTTGAGGTAAATTCCCTTTATGCTTACTTTCTGGAGAGTTTTTATCCTAAATGGGTGTTGAATTTTGTCGAAGTCTTCTTCTGCATCTTTTGAGATTATCATATGTTTTTTATCTTTCAATTTGTTATTATGGTGTATCACATTGATTGATTTGCATATATTGAAGAATCCTTGCATTTTGGGTATAAACCCCACTGGATCATGATTTATGATCCTCTTAATGTCTTTTGGGTTCTGTTTGCTAGTATTTTGTTGAGGATTTTTGTGTCTATGTTCATCAGTGATATTGGCCTGCAGTTTTCTTTTTGTGACATCTTTGTCTTGTTTTGGTTTCGGGTGATGGTGGCCTTGTAGAATGACTTTGAGAGTGTTCCTCCCTCTGTTATATTTTGGAAGAGTTTGAAGGATAGGTGTTAGCTCTTCTCTAAATGTTTGATAGAATTTGCCTGTGAAGCCATCTGGTCCTGGGCTTTTGTTTGTTGAAAGATTTTTAATCACAGTTTCAATTTCAGTGCTTGTGATTGGTCTGTGTATATTTTTTTATTTCTTCCTGGTTCAGTCAGGGAAGGTTGTGCTTTTTAAGAATTTGTCCATTTCTTCCAGGTTGTCCATTTTTTTGGCATATAGTTGCTTGTAGTAATCTCTCATGATCCTTTGTATTTCTGCAGTGTTAGTTGTTACTTCTCCATTTTCATTTCTAATTCTGTTGAACTGAGTCTTCTCCCTTTTGTTCTTGATGAGTCTGGATAATGTTTTATCAATTTTGTTCTTCTTCTCAAAGAACCAGCTTTTAGTTTCATTGATCTTTGCTTCTGTTTCCTTTCATTTCATTTTCAATTACTTCTGATCTGATTTTTATGATTTCTTTCCTTCTGCTAACTTTGTTTTTTTTTGTTTGTTTGTCTTTCTTCCTATAATTGCCCTGTGGGTAAGGTTAGGTTGTTTATTTGAGATTTTTCTTGTTTCTTGAGGTAGGATTGTATTGCTATAAACTTCCCTCTTAGATCTGCTTTTGCTGCATCCAGTAGGTTTGGGGTCATTGTGTTTTCATTGTCATTTGTTTCTAGGTACTTTTTTATTTCCTCAGAGATCTCTTGGTTATTTAGTAGTGTATTTTTTAGCCTCCGTGTGTTTATATTTTTTACAGATTTTTTTCCTGTAATTGATACCTAGTCTCATAGTGTTGTGGTTGGAAAAGATACTTGATACAATTTTAATTTCATTAAATTTATCACAGCTTGATTTGTGACTGAGGATATGATCTATCCTGGAGAATGTTCCATGAGCACTTGAGAAGAAAGTGTATTCTGTTGTTTTTGGATGGAATGTCCTGTAACTATCAATTAAGTCCATCTTGTTTAATGTATCATTTAAAGCTTGTGTTTCCTTATTTACTTTCATTTTGGTTGATCTGTCCATTGGTGAAAGTGAGGTGTTAAAGTCGCCTACTATTATTGTGTTACTGTCGATTTCCCCTTTTACGGCTGTTAGCCATGGCCTTATGTATTGAGGTTCTCCTATGTTGGGTGCATAAATATTTACAATTATTATATCTTCTTCTTGGATTGATCCCTTGATTATTACATAGTGTCCTTCTTTGTCCCTTGTAACAATCTTTATTTTAAAGTCTATTTTATCTAATATGAGTATTGCTACTCTAGCTTTTTTAAAATTTCATTTGCATGGAATATCTTTTTCCATCCCCTCACTTTCAATCTGTATGTGTCCCTACGTCTGAAGTGGGTCTCTTGTAGACAGCGTATAGATGGGTCTTGTTTTTGTATCCATTCAGTGAGCCTGTGTCTTTTGGCTGGAGTATTTAATCCATTCACGTTTAAGGTAATTATTGATATGTATGTTCCTATGACCATTTTCTTAATTATTTTGGGTTTGTTATTTTAGGTCTTTTCCTTCTCTTGTGTTTCCTGCCTAGAGAAGTTCCTTTAGCATTTTATGTAAAGCTGGTTTGGAGGTGCTGAATTCTTTTCACTTTTGCTTTTCTGTAAAGGTTTTAATTTCTCTGTCAAATCTGAATGATATCCTTGCTGGGTAGAGTAATCTTGGTTGTAAGCTTTTTCCCTTTTATCATTTTAAATATGTCCTGCCACTCCCTTCTAGCTTGCAGAGTTTCTGCTGAAATATCAGCTGTTAATCTTATGGAGATTCCCTTGTATGTTATTTGTTGCTTTTCCCTTGCTGCTTTCAATATTTTTTCTTTGTATTTAATTTTTGATAGTTTAAACAATATGTGTCTTGGTGTGTTTCTCTTTGGATTTATGTTGTACGGGACTCTGTGCTTCTTGGACTTGACTGAGTATTTTTTTTTCTCATATTAGGGAAGTTTTCAACTATAATGTCTTCAAGTATTTTCTCAGTCCCCTTCTTTTTCTCTTCTTCTTCTGGGACCCCTATAATTCGAATGTTTGTGCATTTACTGTTGTCCCAGAAGCCTCTGAGACTGTCCTCAATTCTTTTCATTCTTTTTTCTTTATTATGCTATGCGGTAGTTATTTCCACTATTTTATCTTCCAGGTCACTTATCCGTTCTTCTGCCTCAGTTATTCTGCTATTGATTCTTTCTAGAGAATTTTTAATTTCATTATTATGTTGTTCATCATTGTTCTTTTGCTCTTTAGTTCTTCTTGGTACTTGTTAAATGCTTCTTGTATTTTCTCCATTGTATTTCGAAGATTTTGGATCATCTTTAGTATCATTTCTCTTAATCTTTTTCAGGTAGACTCCGTATTTCCTCTTCATTTGTTTGTTCTGGTGGGTTTTTACTTTGCTCTTTCATCCCTGCGTATTTCTGTTTTTTCATTTTGCTTAACTTACTGTGTTTTGGGTCTGATTTTTGTAGGCTGCAGGTTCATAGTTTCCATTGTTTTTGGTGTCTGTCCCAATTGGGTAAGGTTGGTTCAGTGGGTTATGTAGGCTTTCTGGTTGAGGAGGGGTCTGGTGCCTGTGTTGTGGTGGATGAGGCTGGATCTTGTATTTCTGGTGGGCAGGACTGCATCCGCTGGTGTATTTGGGGGTGTCTGTGACCTTATTATGATTTTAGGCAGCCTCTCTGCTAATGGGTGAGGTTGTGTTCCTGTCTTGCTAGTTGTTTGGCATGGGGTGTTCAGCACTGTAGCTTGTTGGTCATTGAGTAGAGCTTGGTCTTAGCATCGAGATGGAGATCTCTAGGAGAGGTCTTAGTGATTGATATTACATGGGGCTGGGAGGTCTCTGGTGGTCCAATGTCCTGAACTTGGCTCTCCCACCTCAGAGGCTCAGGCCTGGCACCTGGCTGGAGCACCAAGACCATCAACCACATGGCTTACACGTAAATGGGTTAAATTTTCCAGTCCAAAGGCACAGCGTGGCTGGCCTTCTGTGCTCTGCTCTGTCCTCCAGCCAGATGTTGTCCTCTGGGCCCGGTTGATATGGAGAGCCTCCTTTGAATCCAGGTCCAGCTGCATTCCCTAGCATCTAGAAGAAGCAGCCGCCGCCTCCATCCTCCCCTATCCCCACCGCAACTTATCACCATCCTGGAGTGCCCAAGGTTCTGCCCCTCATGCTCACCGTGGTGTTTTTATTCCTAATACTGTCACTTTTAATTGTTTTATTGAGACATGATGTACATACATAAAGTTCATCTGTTTGAAGTATACAATGCAATTACTTTTAGTATATTTACAGAGATGTACAACAATCATCATAATCTAATTTTAGAATATTTTCATCATTCCTTATACCTATTAGCAGTCACTCTTCATCCATAACCTGCCCTGGCCCTAGCCCTAGGCAACCAATAATCTACTTTGTATTTCCATAGATTTGCCGATCCTGCACATATCATAAAAGAGATCATACAATATGTAGTCTTTTTGTAACCAGCTTCTTTCATTTATCATCATGTTTTTGAGTTTCATCCCTGTTGTAGCATGTGTTAGTACTTTATTGCTGTATAATATTCTGTTGTATGGATATACCATATTTTATTTACCTTTTTATCAATGGATAAGCATTTTGGTTGTTTCCATGTTTTGCCTAGAAGGAATAATACTACTATGAACATGTGTGAATAAAGTTTGCATGGATATATGTTTTCACTTCTCTCCAGTATTTATCCAGGATTACATTGCTGCATTGTATGGTATCTGTATGTTTAACTTTTTGAGGAGCTGCAAACTGTTTTCTAACAAGGATCCACCATTTTATATATCTCTAGCAATGTACAAAGGTTCATCTTTTTCCACATCCTTGCCAACACTGGTTATTATCTGTCTTTTTGATTATAGCCATTCTAGTTAGTGTGAACTGGTACTTTTTGTGGTTTTTCTTTTCATTTCCTTAATGACTAATGATGTTGAGTATCTTTTTTGTGTTTAATAATCATTTATATATCTTCTTGAAGAAATGTCTGTTCAAATCCTTTGCCCATTTTTTATTGGATTATTTGTGTTATTATTATTGAATTATTTATTATTGAGTTATAAGAACTCTTTATAAATTGTAGAGTCAAGTCCCTCACTAGATATATGATTTGCAAATATTTTCTCCCATTCTGTGTGTTGTCTTTTCATTTTCTTAATGATGTTCTTTGACAAAAGTTTTTTATTTTGGTGAAGTCCTATTTTTCAGTCTTCTTTTTTGTCACATGTGCTTTTTGTGTTGTATCTAAGAAATTATCATGTAACTGAAGGTCACAAAAATTCACTCCTATTTTATATCTAAAAGTTTTACAGTTTTTTTGTGGTAAAATGTACCTAATATAAAATTGACCATTTTAATCATTTTAAAGTGTGTAATTCAGTGACATTAATTACATTCACAATGTTGTACTACTGTCACCACTAACTCATTCATTCTAGAAGTATTTCATCATCCCAAATGAGAACCCCATACACATTAGACAGTAACTCCCCTATTTCCTTCTCCCCCCGCAAACCACAAGTACACTTTCCTCTCTGTGGTTTGTCAGTCTGGATATTTATATAATTGGAATCCTACTATATGAAGCATTTGTGTCTAGTTTTACATAGAATAATGTTTTTAAGGTTCAGCCATGTTGAAGCATATATCATTATCTCATTCCTTTTTGTGTGTGAATAATATTCCATGGTATGGTGTTAATGCAATTATGTAAACATATCCTCTAGGAAATGGCCCCTAGATTTTTTATTTCTTTATTGCAGGCTGAGATCTGGTAGCTCAAAAGATCTGGTAGCCTGCCAGAACGAAACTCAATTTTTTACACATCTAATCACTTAAAAAATAGCCGAAACAAGCATATTTTTAGCCATGTAGAGCCTGCTTGTTTTGCGTACTCCACAAAACCTCACTGAAAGCTGTTACTCACTGATAAGATAGCACCTTATAAGACCCCAAGCTGCTACCCACTTCATAGTTCTCTGACCCAGAGACTTCTTATTGCTCCTGAGTGACATCACCTGCATAGATAGGTCCTCTCTCTAATCCCTCTCTCCTTTGGGAGTTTCCTTGCCTTCCTCCCCTTATCAATAGCTACCCACATACTGTAGCCTCTGGACAGACTTCTGCTGTCAGGGACTTCTCCCACATGCAAACCTGTCAAAACATCACCCAGTAAAGCTTGTGTGTGCTACTGCTAACTTGTGGTCAGGTGTTTTTGCTATATCAGCCCCCAGCTTGAACCCTTATACCTAGATATTACCACGTTTTGTTTATCAATTCATTCATTGTTGTACATTTGGTTTATTTCTACTTTGGGCTATTGTGAATAGTGCTGCTGTGACATTTGTGTGAAAGATTTTGTTTGAACATATGTTTTCAGTTCTTTTTGGTATATATCTAGAAGTGGGATTAGTGGGCCATGTGGTAATTGTATGTTTAATTTTTTTGAGGACACATCAAAATGTTTTCCACAGTGGCTTTATCATTTTACATGCCTACCAGCAGTGTATGAAGGTTCCAATCTCCAAATTCTTAACAACACTTCTTATTTTCCAGTTTTTAAAAAATTATTAAGTCCACTTTAGTGAATGTGAAATGATATCTCACTGTGGTTTTGATTTTCCTGTGCTTATTGGCCATTTGTATATCTTATTTGTAGAAAGGTCTTTTCAAGCCCTGTGACCATTTTTCGTTGGTTGGTTGGTTTGGTTGGTTGGGTTTTGCTGTTGTTGTTATTTCTGTTGAGGTAGTCTGTAGTTTTAACTCTTATTTTTAGGTTTGTGATCCACATTGAATTAATTTTTCTGTATTGTGTGAGGTGGGAGTAGATAGTCATTCTTTTGCGTGTAGATATCTAGCACCATTTGTTTAAAAGACTATTCTTTCCCCCATTGAATTGTTTTGGCATCCTACTTGAAAATCAGTGATCATACATATTAAGGTTTATTTCTGCAATTTTAATTATCTTCCATTGAGCTATATGTCTATTCATATGCCACTACCACACTGTCTTGATTACTATAGTTTAGCAGTTACATTTTGAAACCAGGAGGAGTGAACACACAAACTTTCTTTTTCTTTTTCAAAATTATCCCGAGTTCCTTGCATTTCCAAATGAATTTTAAGATCAGTCTGTAAATTTATTTATTTAACCATGAAATTCTCTACTATTTTATTTTATTATTTCTTTTGCTTTGTTTCTTTCTAGAACTTCTGTTAAGTAGATTCTGAATTCCCAACTCATTAGGGTTAGATGGGTCTACCCTCCACATCTATTGACTTTTCCCCCTTATACTGTTTATTCCTTTGCCTTTTTTGTGTGTTCTGAGAGAATCTCTTCTCTTATTATTCCAGGTATATTATTCACCCTTGATCTATTTTTAATACACTATTAAATACTATTTAAAAAATACTGCTGTAAATTTTTAATTTCCCAAATTTATGATGGGCTCTCTTGCCTCTCACATATAGATTTCATATCCTCTCTTATTTGTGTTTTCACCTGTGAATTCCTTCATTAGCTTAAGTTAGTGCCTTTATTTCATGGTGTTTTTAAAGTGTTTTGTCTGAACCTTTGGTGATTCTTGTTTAGGGGGTGTGTGTGGGAAAGCTCATGTTTTCAGAACTCCTATACTATTCTTTTGAGGACAGGGTCTACCCTCTATTAATTTTGGTGGAAAAGTACATTGGTTGTACGTGACGTTGTTTTCTTCTTGGTTTTGGTTGTCTCTTATATCCTATATCAATAACTCCATGGGGAAATGCTCAGCCAGTCATGGTTTCCTAGCTTGCATAGTTAACCTCTTGGTAATTAACATTGTGGTCTACTCCACAGCTCAAGTAGAACAGGGGAGGGGAGAACAATCCAGTGGCTCTGCTATGGGTTCTCTGTCAGTTGTTCATTATTTTCCTCAGTAACCATTTCTATTTATTTTATTCATTACCTATGATCTTGGATTGCTTTCCTTGGTGTAGCACTCTTTTATAGTCATACCAATTTGATGGTGTCTACTTTCTAGTTTTTAGGAATTTCTCATCATTTTATCATTTGTGTGTGTTTTTTCTTTTGTCCGTTCCTTTATGTCTTAACTCTCTTAAGACTTTTATTAGATTATAGTTGGAGAGTTATTTAATAGGATGTATGTCTTCTCAGTTCACTATTTTGATACAAATTTGCCTCATAAGCACTTTTAAACACCTTAGAGCTTAATTGTTTCCTAACAGGAAACTATTATATGTATATCTGTGGACTTGTATGAAGATTGTATTTTCTCTGTATATAAATCCCTTTATCCTACTATGGGAATGTATATTGTATGTGTGCTTAAATGTGTGTTTATGTGTTTATGCTTCTGTGTGTGTGTGTGTGTGTGTGTGTGAGAGAGAGAGAGAGAGAGAGAGAGAGAGAGAGAGAGAGAGTGAGCGAGTTCATTATACTTTGATTGTCATGATTAACCTATCATCCCCAGCTGTAACTATTTATTTAGGATATTTATATTTAAATATCTTAATTCAAAGTATTTATATTTAAGCTCTTGAAAATAAGAAAAACAACAAAATTAAAGGAAAAAATAAGAGCAAAAATGAATCTTCCCAAGATACATGTACTCTTTATAATAGAAGAGAAGAGGTTAAGCTAATGAAAAAATTATAGAAGTACTGCTTCCTGGCTCCCATCTATTTCAGACACTATTCAGGTTAAATATGAATGTTTGGTTATGACAATGTTTTCATATTTTTCATGTGTGCAAATGATTCTCTTGCTGTCTCTCTCTATGTGACTGTATAAATTTGTACTTTTTGTTATGTGTTTTCAATCCAAGTTATAAATTTTAAAAACCTGTGTTCTCTCTCAGAATTATCTTCATCTTCAATTTTCTAGAGCCCTTTCCATGGAAAGATAACCCTGTCTAATAAAGTTGTTTTATTCTTGTATGATAAATAATGTATAATTATATTTTAAAAACTAATATTGAAGTTTGTATTGAAAATATCTTTAAAATATTGAAAGAGAAATAATTTTTAAGACATCTTTTGTAGAAGATGTAGTTACAAACAAAAACTTCTGTAAGGCTCATCCCAGCAAGGTTATTCCTATCTAAATAATATAGTGATTGAAGGAGAAAATATAAGGTAGAGTGAAATGATATTAAGTACAGTTGCCACAAGAATCATTTTTTTATTGGATAGATATTATTGTTGGACTTGATAAAAATTTCATTGATCACCCTCTGGCACATTTTGTCCTTTATTTCCCATGAAAGGAAGAACAAATGAGAAAAACTAAAGAGCATTTCAGAAGTCACACAATTCTTACAAATCCACATATCAAGACCGTCAGTTTATTCCCTGGAGACAAATGGTTAGAAGGTTCAGCAACAACTGTGAGCTACATCAACAGAGTTCTCCAGAGATAAGCCCTGATTTTATACATATAAGGCTAAAAATCAACATTTTGATTCTACTGTACAGGCTTTAAGAATCCAGAATATACCATGGATCTATGGTTTAAGAAGCAGGAACAGAGCTGGACTCAGAAGCTTAAAGGATAGAAATCTAAAGAGCTCACACCATAACAAAATATAAATAGACTAAAATAAGTAAACCTTAATGTGAATTTATTATTATAATTATATAGATCTTTACATTTATTTTACTCTTGCTCTGTATTTTAGTGCATACATTATATCTATTGATTGAGATTAATTGAAGTTTATACCATTCACATTTCGTGTTACTATAATAAGCAGGTACTATAATAAATGTGGAGAACAGGCATTGTTACTGCATTTATCAAATAACAGTCCATAGGGACCAGGGTATTAAACAATCTGTTAAAAATTAGGCTAATAAGTGTGACAGTAAGGAAAGCACAAGGTACTGTATGAATAGATAGCAGGGTTACCTCACTGAGTCTGGGAGTGGGTTGAGGTTTAAGGAAAAATTTCTTAGAGGAAATGGTTAGTGGATAAGTGAATGAAGATAAAGACCTAGATAGAAAAGTCAGGAGAGGTAGAAAGAGAAGGAACAGTATTTCAAATAAAGGAAACAGACTGTGCAGAGTCTGTAAAAGAAAGTATTACACATTCAAAAGGTGGAAAGGAGTTAGCTATGGCTGGATGAAAGGGTGTGAGGCCAGAAAGAACAGGAGCAAAAGCTTTAGCTATTCAAGGCCAGATAATGAAGGGATTCATGACTGTCCTAAGGTATTTACGCAATCCTAAGGGAACTACAAAGCCACTGAACAGTCTTAATTAGAAAACTTTCTTCACTAGGTTTGCATTTTGGAAAGATCACGCTGATTGCTACATGGAAAATGTGCTTGAAGAAGTAAACTACAGGAAATGAGAGCAGTTAACAAGCTTTCGTTGTAATCCATGTAAGATATGATGATATGATGGTGTCTGAGACTGGCATGGTAGCAATATGGGTGGAATTATTTGGACAGATTGGTAGACAGAATGTAAAGCTTCAGAGATTTGATAATTAACTGTAAAAGGGAGAGCCAAACAAAGAAAAATCAGTCAGTCTTGGCAACTAGATTCTTAACTAGGACAACTAGGGAAATGATGGTACATTCCACTAAGTTTGGACCCATTAAGTACTATCAGATCAACTTTACAGTTCAGAGTTATCATAGATTGGTTTATTCCAGAAAGAAGGACACCGAGCCTTAGAGAGTTTGGATGACTTATATGATATCCCTAGTTACTTAGTGGCATGTTAATCCTCACTCAATTTAATGTTCAGGTGTTTAGTAGTTATGACTTTTTACTTTCCATTATTTGGATCTCATATTATCCTAATTATTTCATTCAATTGTCAATACTTATTCGGTTACATTTAAAATGGATAAACATTGAGAATTAAAATCAACAAGTTGTAGTTCCTGTCCTTAAGGAACTTGCAGTGTACATTCCTGATTTGCAGCAAGTAGTGACTAGGGAGAAATATACTAGTTGAGACTTGCCTTACAACTACATTCATATGAATACATTCACATGGCAAATAATGCATTGTCTGAGAAGCAGTGCTAAATTTCACAGTCTTGACATGTTTTTTCCTTTTCCATTTTATTGGGAATTTTTTTCTAAAAGAGGAAAAATTGGTTCTTTAGTAGAATGAATTTGTTGCCTTTCACTATCCATTCTTCTCCCCACCGGAATGCCAATATTTAGCTAGGCAAATTGACACTTTTTTTTTTTTTTTTTTTGGCCACACAGCACGGCTTGTGTGATCTTAGTTCCCTGGCCAGGGTTTGAATTCAGGCCCTTGGCAGTGAAAGCGTGGAGTCCTAACCATTGGACCGCCAGGGAATTCCCAACACACCATTTTAAAAGTACATTTCCTAGCCCAGCTTGCACCTAGATACAGTCATGTGATAACTCTAAGCAATGAGAAACAATGAGACCCATCCTGTGGGACTCCTAAGATGTTCCCTTAAAGAGAGGATGTATACATTCTCCACTTTTTCCTATCCTGCTGTCTGGAGTGCAGATGTAGCAGCTGGAGCTCAAGCAGCCATTTTGGATTGTGTAGATAAGGGTGACAAGCCAGTGGTGGCAAAGCAGTAAACTAAAGGCACCTTGAGGCATAATGACATCACAGAGCCCTCATAGAAGTCTGGGATCAGAAACATCAGACTTCTTTTATGTGAAAAAGAAATATATTTGGTTTAAACATGTATAATTTTTTATAAGTAGCCAAACCTATTCCTAATTTATACTTAAGCAAAAAACCAGAGTCTGCAATTGTTTGGTCAGGAACTCTTTTTGGCTCAACTAAACCCCAGCTAAAGAATTGTCCCTGCACTTATTAAAAGGACAAGCACAGAAAATTGTATTTTTGTTATGCAAGTGGAGAACAAGGAGCAGGAAATTACTTCCATCAAAATATTCACAGACTGTGGGGAAAGATTGCATGATTTTGTCTCCCACTATACTTAGAGATGATACACTCATATGTTCATACTCTGAGGAAAACAGCAGCCAGTGATGTGCCCCAAGGGCACTAAATCCCAGGATACACGTATGAAAGAAAAACATAATCTTCTTCACAGGTCTCTTCCTTTCGGTTAAAGATAACATCTCTCTTAGTCCAAGGCTAGGAATTGATCACCTAGCTTCACTAACCCAATTATTGATTTGTATACCTTGTCCCACCTGTCCCTTTATCAACTGATCTCCATAGGATGAATTAGTAAATTTGCCATATAAGTATTTTTGGTCTTGTTTTGTCATCTTGAGTACAATTGTGTTCAGAACCTATCTCTCTTTCTTCATAAGAAAAGTGTATCTAAGGGAAAGCCTTAATAATTATTTCAAAAGGTTAATAATTAAGTATTAATTTTAATAAGGTTGATTTAAAGTTTCAAAAGTGCTATGAATTTATTTAAACAAAATTTCTGTCCTATACAGAATGAGAGAAAAAACAGAAGCATAGTCTTTTCACCAAATCCTGCCTTTTTTTTTTTTTTTTTTTTTTTTTTTTTTTTTTTTTGTGGTACGCGGGCCTCTCCCGTTGTGGAGCACAGGCTCCCGACGCGCAGGCTCAGCGGCCATGGCTCACGGGCCCAGCCGCTCCGCGGCATGTGGGATCTTCCTGGACCAGGGCACGAACCCTTATCCCCTGTATCGGCAGGCGGACTCTCAACCACTGCGCCACCAGGGAAGCCCTATATTTTAATATACCAAATTCAGTAACAAAACATGGCAATATGTCTATGTTTTTGTACTGAAAATATATAACAAATAATGTTTTCTGCTCCATTATATATCTTAGAAGATGAGTGAGTACAAAAATTGATTTATGATTATTATCATAAATCACTTGTCAATTATGATCTTATATATGGCATGAGAATTAACTTTATTACTGAGGAGACAAGAAATTGTTGCCAAAACAGGTAATCATTCAATACTCAGGATATCCAACAGATAATTGATCTGCACCTATATCTTCTTAATTCTTATAATTGTCCAGAAGTGACAAACGTTGCCAACCATTTTTTTCCTAGACAATATAATTGTCAAATAGGCAATTAAACTTGGAGTTTCAGATCAATATTTTGATAGCTCTTCAAGATAAAGCATTCTTTTGATAGTGTCCAAAATTAAAGGCTACATTAAGAGGAATATTTTCAATAAGTGATTTAGCACTGCATCTGGCATATTATAATTAATGATATGTCTATAACATTGCCAGAACATTAAGTGGAAATTACTAACAAATGGTGTTCCATTTTCACTTCTGCTTTGATGATTTGTTTTACATTAAAATAAATGAGGTAAAATTAACGCCAGCTCATAATATAGCATCCCATTTAATTTGGTTGAATAGTTTTCAACCTCTTTCAAGTACACATTTCATTTCAATGATAATAAAATGAGACCATTTTTATTGTTTTAAATTTTAGAACAAATAATTTTGTGTATACTTTTAAGTTTCTTATCGATGCCTGCCATTCTCTCAGACTCAAGACAAAACATCTTAAAATACTATAAAAATCAGGTGTTAGTCAAAACTTTGTTCGTATACAATAAAAAGAAATCCTGAGGAAAATACCATTTATTTTCTGGAAATAAAAAGTACCCCATTTCCATTTTAACTAAGAATATTTCACTGTATTTATCATTAAGCATTTCTATTTGCTTTTCATCAGAAAAGTATTTTTTGTTCATTTTCCCTTTTGTGTGCTTTACTGAGAGAAGAATATATTTACTTTAAATGGAACCAGTTACTAAACATTAGGAATCAATTGAAAGGGAAAAAAAAAATCTTTCTAAAAGCTTTTTACTTTGAGAGGGTTAGCACAAAATATAAAACCAAAATGAAAACAAACCCCAAAATCTCTGAGGTAGCTATTTTAAAACAATGTAATACAAAGTAGAAAACATATAGCTAAAATGATAAGCAAAAAAGAATATGTGATATTATCACTTAAAGGAATGATAAGTATGGGTAAAGATAGGCAAAGTTCTGAGGAAGAGGTGTACATGGCAACAATGAACACGTGTTCTGATCCTAGTCACAGCAGGAGGTGAAGGGTCATAGCAGGATGAAAAGCTCGTGGCAAATCATTCCTGTGCTAAATTGTCAATGTGTTTTTAAATTAAAAAAAAAAAGTTCATATTTTGCATTTCTTTGGGGGAGGTAGAATTGGGCAGTTTGAAACAATGAGACATGAAAGTGTAGAGGAGTATACTCTTTTTTGTCTACACTTCACTATTTGCATTTCTATAGCACCTGATGTCTAAATAGTCAGTAAAAATGAATGCACATTGATTTTGACCCACAACTTTGGAAAGAAGTAGGAAGGGAATATTAGTACCAGGCTGAGAGGGGAGGCAGGCAATCTCCTTGGAGGCACCTATTTGCAATGCTCCATTTTTCTGGTATAAGAACCAGGTGAAGGTAAAAAATTCTTTGTGTTTGGGTTGAAGGTATGCCTTAAACAACAAAGAACTAAGCAGGCTGACATCCTGTCAGGATGGGAGGAGAATGTGTGACATGGATAACAGGCATATTCCAAGTGGAGTTTACACTCTGCTCTCTTAGCTTATGAATTTGCCACTTGGAGGCATTCTGAGCTCATTCCTTGTGCTGTGTCGACAGGTGTGTGCACTGTGCCCTTCTTTTGTTGACTTTTAAGGGAGAAGCAAGGGCAGTCTCAGAGGAGAGGAACAGAAACTGACTGGGAGGGGACCTCTTTGTTTTTCTTTGATTTGACTCTGGAGCCTATAACGTTTGGCTGCAGCTCTAAGACTGATCTAGCCCTGCCTTCACCATGTTGGGTTGCTGGCAATGAGGCACTTTGCTTTACATAATCCACAGACAGTATTTATGGTTCCAGTGTTCTCAACTGTGTGTAATCTTGAAGATGCGTTGTATTTTTAACAGTTCCCTGTGGGATGTTGGGATCCATATTTTGAATTTTTGTTTGGTTGCCTTAAATGGAAGGATTAAACCAGTTTTCATAGATGGAAATTTAGAACTTTCCAGCTGAACCCTCTTACATGTGAAGGCGATTACATACAAGATAATTTAAAAATCCCTTGCTGTTTTTCAAAGCCATAGTAGCAAAACAAACAAACAAACAAAAATAAACAAAACCAAAAATGCTTCTTGATATAAAAGTTGTCATGGATTAAAAAAGTATAACATATTTCTCACAAAAGGGTTAAACTGCTTCTCTCTATTATTCACTATTTCTATGACCATTAAGAGAATATTATTATACACATGGAAACTGCCTGGCAGGTGAGCAACTCCTGGCCCCCTGAATGCTGCCTAGTCTCTGGGCTTCACATTTATCTTTTACCCTCTTTGGGACAGTGACCCCAGCTGATGCTCCAGAGCTTCTATTCTTATTTCAGGGAGTGAGGTAAACAGCTGACATTATATAATCATGTCGGTGTTAGGATGATAAGGACATAATCTATGGTACTGTGGGTAGAAATGAAGGGAGGATTTTAAAGTCTTTTCCATAAAAAAGGAAACTGACAAACCCTGATAATCCTATGTGCAGGGAGAGGATGACTCAAATCTTTCAAGCATGGTTCCCTTAGAAAAAAATAACTGGTAACATTAAGGAAGTCAAAGGGGAGCCGGTTAGAAGATGAAAATAATGAGTTTTTCATGTTTGTTTGTTTTTAACATGGTCAAAGTTGTGTTGAAATAGCAAAGTCAGCATTTCTTGAGGGTAGTTGGGGTTGTGACTTAAGTTAGGAGCTATAGAAAAACTATCTGGGAAGTGGCTACAAGGGCGCCAATGTGAACGTCATGAGAATTCACTGAGGATAGAGGTGGGGAGACAAAAGCAGGAGTCTGGAATCTGACCCTTGGAAAATGTACACATTTGCAGGGCAAGGAGAGGAATTGGATAAGATGGTGAAAGAGCAAGAGTCCTGTGAGAGACGGGGAGAGAGTCACATGATTTCCCCTTGTCCTCTGAAAGACGGTGACGAATTAAAGTTTAAGCATAAAATGTATCCCCTTTTCCCTGGATTTTCATGTTTTATCTATAAGACGTATTTTTATGAATGTTGTTTCTCTTCACTGAGGAGGAAAATTTATTTGATTGAAATGATTTTTTATGAGTTTATCATATGCTACTGTGTCCATATATTGTGGCAGCCATGGAGATATGCTCCTCAAATCTTCAAGAGAAACTACTTCGAGGAGCAGATTGACTGATAGTCCCAGCTGTCACTTCTGGATCCACCACTGCTTTAGAGCAGTCTTCCTCAGGCTGTTCCCAGTCAGTGACAAGTACAGTGTGGGTAATATTGCACACCATTCCTGCCCAACTCTCTCTGCTAGGCAACTTTGGCTTGGCCTGGTGGAACTTTTCACAGAACTGCACTGCTGTCTGAGGCTCTTCCCACTCCATCCCTCCATCCTGTTCCTTTCATGTGTATCAAGCCTCCTCCTTGTCATTGTGCCTTGATCCTTCACTGGTGTTTCTCCCAATACATCTGTTGGTATCTGCTTCTCAGGCCCCAAAATGGCACAATATATCAGACACAACCAAAGTTTAATAAGTGACCTCAGCAGTTCTGATAACCCTGATCCCTCAGAAGCAAGAGCCAACCTCCCTGAAAAGTTTATTTGATATTAATTTGTTTCCCCCAACATTGTAGGGCTTAATCATATTCTATTTGGATTAAGATCTTTGGGAAAGAACCTAGACTAAACTACATAGGATCCTGCATGGTCTTGACTCTGCTATATTTAGCTTAATTGTGTTATCAGTTTCATCTCATAAGCCATGCCCATTTGGAAAGAATGGCAGACACATATTTTAAATTAGCTTCTGTCCTTTTAAGAATTTTTTTTTATATTAAGGTAACATTGGTTTATAGCCTTATATAAGTTTCATGTGTACAACGTTATAATTCAGTTTCTGTATACATGACAGCATGTTCACTGCCAAAAGTATAGTTTCCATCCCTCACAATACTACTAATCCCCTTTACCCATTTCATCCTTCCCCAACACCCTCTTCCCCTCTGGTAACCATCAATCTGTTCTCTGTATCTATGTGTTTGTTTTAGTTTAGTTTTGTTTGTTTATTTTGTTTTTCTATATATTACACATATGAGAGAAATCATATGGTATTTGTCTTTCACTCTCTGACTCATTTCACTTAGCATAATACCCTCAAAGTCCGTTATATTGTTGAAAATGGCAAGATTTCATCTTTTTATGACTGAGTAGCATTCCAGTGTGTGTGTGTGTGTGTGTGTGTGTGTGTGTGTGTGTATACATATACATTACATCTTCTTTATCTGTTCTTCTATTGATGGGCACTTAGGCTGCTTCCATGTCTTGGCTATTGTAAATAATGCTGCAGTGAATGTAAGGGTGCATATATCTTTTTGAAATAGTACATTCACATTCTATGGATATTCCATTTGCAAAATGGAATAGCTGGATCAGATGGTAATTCTGTTTTCAGTTTTTTAAGGAATATCTATACTGTTTTCCATAGCAGCTGCACCAATTTACATTACCACCAACAGTGTATAAAGGTTCCCTTTCCTCCATATTCTCTTCCATTTTTTGTTTCTTTTTTTAAAATAACCATTCTAACAGGTGTGAGGTGATAACCCTTTACAGTTTTTATTTGCATTTTCCTAGTAATTAGTGATGTTGAACATCTTCTCATGTGCTATTGGCTATCTGTATGTCTTCTTGGAAAAATTTC
The DNA here is from genome assembly GCF_026419965.1 of Kogia breviceps. Classification (NCBI taxonomy): domain Eukaryota; kingdom Metazoa; phylum Chordata; class Mammalia; order Artiodactyla; family Physeteridae; genus Kogia; species Kogia breviceps. Next base: position 104,021,972 of record NC_081313.1, on the reverse strand, counting down.
TATTCAGATCCTCTGCCTATTTTTTAATCAAGTTGTTTGTTGTCATTGAATATTATGAATTCTTCATATATTTTGGACAGTAACCCCTTTTCAGATGTATGATTTGCAAATATCTTGATGTTTTCCCAGCACCACATGTTGAAGAAACTGTCTTTTCTCTGTTGTATAGACTTGCCTCCTTTGTCATAGATTAATTAACCATAAGTGTCTGGGGTCATTTCTGGGCTCACTATTCTGTTCCATTGATGTGTGTCTGTTTTTGTGCTAGTACCATACTATTTTGATTACTGTAGCATTGTTGTATAATTTGAAATCAGCAAGTGGGATACCTTCAGCTTTGCTCTTCTTTCTCAGATTGTTTTAGCTATTTGGGATCTTTTGTGTTTCCATTCAAATATTAGAATTATTTCTTCTAATTCTGTGAAACATGCCATTGGCATTTTGATAGGGATTGCACTGAATCTGTAGCTTGCTTTGGGTACATTTTAACAATATTAATTCTTTTAATCCATGAGCACAAAATATCTTTCTATATTTTTGTCTTTCCAATTTTTTTCATCAGTGTCATAACAGTTTTCAGTATACAGGTCTTTCACCTCTTTGGTTAAATTTATTCCTAGGTATTTTTTGATACAATTGTAATGGGATTATTTTCTTAATTTCTCTTTCTCCTAGTTTGCAACAGTTATTAGTATATTAATTTTGTATTCTCCAACTTTACTGTATTCATGTATTATTTCTAATAGTTTTTTGGTGGTGTCTTTAGGGGTTTTATTTGTATAGTATTATGTCATCTGCAAATAGTGACACTTTTACTTCTTCCTTTCCAATTTGGCTGCCTTTTACTTCCTTACTTCCCTAATTTCTCAGGCTAGGACTTCCAATACTATGTTGAATAAGAGTGGTAAGAGTGGGCATCATTGTCTTGTTCTTGATATTAGAGGGATAGCTTTCAGATTTTCACCATTGAGTGTGATGTTAGCTGTGGATTTGTCATGTATGGCCATTGTTATGTTGAGGTATGTTACTCCTATACCCATTTTATTGAGATTTTTAGCATAAATAGATGTTGAATCTTATCAAATGCCTTTTTTTTACATCTGAGATGATCATATGATTTTTATCCTTCATTTTGTTAACATGCTATATTATATTGATTGTTTTGTGTGTGTTGAACTATCATAGCATCGCTGAAATAAATCCATCAACAGATGAATGGATAAAGAAGATGTGGCACATATATACTATGGAATATTACTCAGCCATAAAAAGAAATGAATCTGAGTTATTTGTAATGAGGTGGATAGACCTGGAATCTGTCATACAGAGTGAAGTAAGTCAGAAGGAGAAAAACAAATACCATATGCTAACACATATATATATGGAATCTAAGAAAAAAAAATGTCATGAAGAGATTAGTGGTAGGTCAGGAATAAAACACAGACTTACTAAAGCATGGACTTGAGGATATGGGGAGGGGGATGGGTAAGCTGTGATGAAGTGAGAGAGTGGCAGGGACATATATACACTACCAAATGTAAATTAGATAGCTAGTGGGAAGCTGCCGCATAGCACAGGGAGATCACCTCTGTGCTTTGTGACCACCTAGAGAGGTGGGATAGGGAGGGTGGGAGAGAGGGTGACGCAAGAGGGAAGAGATATGGGAACATATGTATATGTATAACTGATTCACTTTGTTGTGAAGGAAAAACTAACACACTATTGTAAAACAGTTATACTCCAATAAAGATGTTTAAAAAAAAAAATCTCACTTGATCATGGGATATGATCTGTTTAATATATTGCTGTATTGCTAGTATTTTGTTGAAGATTTTTATATCTATGTTTATCAGAGATATTGGCCTGTGATGTCCTTTTTTCATATTGTCTTTGTCGTTTTTTTTATTTTAGGGTAGTGTTGGCCTCTTAGAATGTGTTAGGAAGCAGTCCTTCCTCTTCAATATTTTGGAAGAGTTTGGTAAGAATAGGTATTAAATTTTATTTGAATATTTGGTAGGATTCATCTGTGAAGATGTATGGTACCAGACTTTTGTTTGGGGGAGGTTTTTGATTAATGTTGCAGTCTCCTTACTAGTTATTGTATCAGTCTATTCAGATTTTCTGTTTCCTCATTATTCAGTTTTGAAAGGTTATATGATTCTAAGATGTATCTATTTCTTCTAGGTTGTCCAGTTTGTTGACATACAACTGTTTGTAATAGTCTCTTATAATCCTTTGTATTTCTGTAATATCTGTTGGTTGTAACTTCTCTTTCATTTCTCATTTTTTTTCCATTATAGTTTATCATAGGATATTGAATATAGTTCTCTGTGCTATACAGTGGGACCTTGTTGTTTATCCATTCTATATATTAAAGCTTACATGTGCTAATCCCAACCTCCCACTCCATCCCTCCTCCAACCTCTCCCCCTTGGCAACCACCAGTCTGTTCTCTATGTCTGTGATTCTATTTCTGTTTCATAGATAGGTTCATTTGTGTCATATTTTAGATTCCACATATAAATCATATCATATTGTATTTGTCTTTCTCTTTTTGACTTACTTCACTTAGCATGATAGTCTCTAGTTGCATCCATATTGCTGCAAATGGCATTATTTCGTTCTTTTTTTATAGCTGAGTAGTATTCCATTGTATATATGTACCACATCTTCTTTATCCATTCATCTATTGATGGACATTTAAGTTGTTTCCATGTTTCAGCTGTTGTGAATAGTGCTGCTGTGAACATAAGGGTGTGTGTATCTTTTTGAATTATACTTTTGTCTGGATATATGCCCAGGAGTGGGATTTCTGGATCATATGATAATTCTATTTTTAGTTTTCTGAGGAACCTCCATAGTGTTTTCCACAGTGGCTGCACCAACTTACATTTTCACTAACAGTGTAGTGGGGGTTGCCTTTTGTCCACACCCTCTCCAGCATTTGTTATTTGTAGACTTTTTAATGATGACCATTCTGACTGGTGTGAGGTGGTACCTCATTGTAGTTTTGGTTTGCATTTCTCTAATAATTAGTGATGTTGAACATCTTTTCATATGCCTATTGGGCATCTGTATATCTTCTTTGGAGAAATGTCTATTTAGGTTTTCTGCCCATTTTTGGATTAGGTTATTTGTTTTTTTGTTGTTGAGTTTTCATTTCTCATTTTATTTATTTGAGCCTTCTCTCTTTTTTGCTTAGTATGTCTACCTAAAAATTTTCAATTTTGTTTATCTTTTTCAAAGAACCAGCTCTCAGTTTCTTTAATCTTTTTAATTTTCTTTTAGTCTCTATTTCATTTATTTCTGCTCTGATTTTTACTATTTCCTTCCTTTTACTTATGTTAGGATTTGTTTGTTTTTCTTTTTCTTGTTCCTTTAGGTATTAGGTTAGATTGTTTGTTTTAGATTTTTCTTGTTTCTTGAGCTAGGTCTATATTGCTATAAAATCCCCCCTTAATACTGCTTTTGCTGCATCTTATTGGTTTTGATATGTCATTTTTATTTTCATTTGTCTTCTGGTATTTTTAAATTCTTCCTTTTAGTTTTTCATTGATGAAATAGTTGTTCAGTAGCATTTTATTTAGTCTCTGCATATTTATGATTTTTCCAGCCTTCTACTTGTAGTTGATTTCTAACTTCACACCACTGTGGTCAGAAAAGATGCTTGATGTGATTTCAGTCTTCCTAAATTTATTGTTTAGTGCCAAATATACGGTTGATCCTTGAGAATGTTCCATTTGCACCAAGGATAATGTGTATTCTGCTACTTTTGTATGGAGTGTTCTGTGTATATCTGCTATCCATCTGATCTAATGTTTCATTTAAGGCTATTGTTTCCTTGTTGGTCTGGACTGTTGGTCTGTCCATTGTTGTAAGTGAAGTGTTAAAGTCCCCTACTGTTATTGTGTTGCTTGGCACTTTAGCACAAGTTTTTTTGCTTCTCTTACCTGAGCTGCCTTTAACTATATTTGAGAATCAACACTTTCTACCCTCCACTGCCTCTTCCAGAAGTGTCACTTGTTCCCCTGTTGTTGCTGCTTGTGCCTCTGGTGTCACTGGTGCCTTGCTGCTACCAGTATTGCTGCTATTGCTGTATTCGTTACTGGGAGCACCAGGAGAGTGGTGTCTCCACTGTGCCTGGGGTCACCTGGGTCATGAGCACTGCTGCCATGGTGATGGAAGGGGGATAGTTGGAGGCAAGCTGGGCATGAGGGTGCCTTTGCCATGTCTAGGGTTGTTAGCTTTGCAGGTGCTGCCACCAGGGCAGGGGACTCAGAGTTGTAGGTTCCACTGCAGCTAGAGGGACTGGGGTGGCAGGTTCCATCTCTGCTGCTGCTTGATTCCCCATGGACTGTGAGTACTGCTGCAGCTGGGAGGCCAAAATTGTTTGTGCTGCCTTTGCTGCTGATACTGGGTTCTCTGTGACTGCAGGCTCAGTTGCCATGGTCAAGATTATAGATACCACCTGCACTTTTCCCCCAGTTCTACCTGCTATATGTGATCTAATCCATTCACCCTCAGATGGACAGATGTGTGGATGTCTGCAGCATCCTGGTATGTTGGGTAGAAGAACTTTTGTTGACTTATGCCTGTTTTACTAGTTGGAGATTGAAGGGAAGAGAGAAAGGGAGCATCTTAACACCACCATAATGCTGATATCACTCCAAGAATTCATTTTTTAACTGAATTTGTAGCAGTAGTTCTGAAGAACCACTGATGTTTTTCAGATGATTAATAAATGGAAAAATTTATATCATTAAGAAATACTTACAAAATTTAACAAAAAAGTAAGTTAACAATGTCTTAAATTTTGAAAAGTATAGGGGTATTTCACATGAGTGATTAACAAAACTGAATTACTCAAAGTGAATATGTTCTTAAGGAATAACTAGCTTCTGGGAATGGGCTAGGCAATTTAACGTTGTTTTATCAGATAGTTTTTCAAATGCATGAATAGATGAACGAATTATTTATACAAAATTGAAAGAAAAGCTTTATAGTCAGCGAATAGTTTTGGCATGAAGATAAAGATTTCCAAATAAATTGCCATCTCAGAGTGTTAAATCACAACATAACTACGTGAGTTTATGCAAGTTGTCAATATATATCACATGCTTTATGTGAAAGGGCTAATTAGTTAGAATTTAGGAAATCAGGCCTTAACTCTCAGCTGGTTAGGTAACATTGGACTTCCTTTAACCTCTCTGTTCCTCAGATTTCTCAGCTGATATTTGAGTCCCTCAACATTTTAAAATCTATAATTTTATTCAGTTTATTTACAGGATATTATACACTAAAAAAACTGGCTCTATTTTTGTAACAGTTTGTTGGACATAAACTCATCATTAAATGGATACAAAAGCAATACTGCAGTGGCTGCAAATTGTATACACCTACCTATATGTTATTTCAAATCCATTTCTCATCTGCTTTGCTCATAATATGGAATTCCTTTGAAGACAATGGTCCTTTTGTACTAGTATTTTATTTCATACAATGCATAGTATAGTAGATATTAAATAAACATTGTAGGATTGGATTGAATATTTTGTATCAGTAGAAGGATTGTGAGGGGTTTCATGTCATGGTTGCTTGTGAAATACTTTTATAGCAGATATTAAATATTCAAATATTTGGGTAGTTGGATTGAATATTCTTTATCACTAGAAGGACTATGATGATAGATTTCAAGGCATGGTTGCTTGTGAAAACACTTATTGAAGGGAGGATTTCTGTGGTTCTAGAGGTATATGAACTCAGTCTTGTAAAAATCATAAGTTATTTTTACTCTCTAAGCAGTTATGAAACATGAAAAATTCATTTGAGTGTGTTTCAATAATAAATATAAACAATATCACGTATAACTGCCCAACACTTATTTTCAACAGTGATTTAAATGGTATTCTTAGTTTATGAAGAAAGGAGGAAAATGACAGTGGTATTTAATTTTATCTATTATGTATCTGACACTTTATTAGGAACTTTATAACATTTCATTTACTTCTCACAATGGTACTGTGTTTTATCCACTTCAATTTCCATTGAGGAAACTCAGAGGAGTTAAATTGCCCAAATAATACTGATGTTAGTAAGCAGAATCAGGATTTAATTCAGTGGATCTGTCTCCAAATCTCAAAGATTTTCTACCAAAACAGAGAACCATATGCTTATGGTAGCTTAAAAGTCACTGGGTAAATCCCCAAATGTGGTTTCTTCCATTCTCCATTTAGTGAGAGACTCTGTCCTTGGTGATGGATTGTAAAAGTTAAGAAAGACAAGGTCCCTGTTCTCATGAAGCTAATTGTCAAATGAGGTGGGTGGGTGAGGAGAGTCAATAAATAAATGAGATAATTTCAGATCCTTTCTTTTATTTCAAACAAACAAACAAAAAACCCTAAGTGATATCTGGATTATTTCCTTGGCTCCCAGTAACTAAAAATAGAAAGCACATTTCTGTTAACTTAATGAAATTGATACCATAAAAATCTACAGAAAACAACACATATAATGGTAAAATATTGAAAAGATTTCCATTGAATATTAGAAAAAGACAAATATGAAAGAAGACCTGAATAAATAAAAACACACATTATATTTTTAGTTAGGAAAATATATTGTAAAGATGCCAGTCATCTATAATTTAATCCATACATTTTATGGACAGTGAAAACCCTAATGAAAGGTTATGAAAGTTGGCATCTGAAAAAATAAAAAATATAAAGAATAACTAATTCAATTTTGAAAAACAAAAAATTGTATTTGACAGGTCTTGCCGTACCAGATATGGGCATACCTCATTTTATTGTGCTTCGCTTTATTGCATTTCTCAGATATTGCTTTTTTTTTTTTTTTTTTACAAATTGAAGGTTTGTGGCAACCCAGTGTCAAGCAAGCATGTCACATCATTTTTCCAGCAGCGTTTGCTCACTTTGTATTTCTTGTCATATTTTGGTAATTCTCAGGATATTTCAAACTTTTTCATTATTATAGTATTGTTATGTGATCTGTGATCAGTGATATTTGATGTTACTATTGCAAAAAGATTACAACTTGTTGAAGGCTCAGATTATGATTAGCATTTTTTATCAATAAAGTATTTTTAAATTAAGTATTAATTTTTTAGACATAAAGCTATTGCACACTTAATAGACTAAAGTGTAGTGTAAACATAACTTTTTATATCCTCAGGGAAACCAAAAAATTTGTGTGATTCATTTCATTGCAGTATTTGCTTTATTGTCGTCTGGAATTAAACCTGCAATATCTCCAATGCATGCCTGCATAAAATAAACTGCAAAACTATAGAACTTAAAAAAATGTAATATTGTTGGAAAAGTAGGTTATTGGAACAGGTGAAAAACCCAAGAAAATAGGGCCGTATGTGAGCAGCAATTACATTTGCAATAAAGATGGCATCTACAATCAATGAAGTATGATACACTGCTTAAACAGATGATATTGGGACAATTGAAAATGTAGTAGGAGAAAAATAGGTTAGATAGGGATTTTATCCCATGTACACACACACATACACACAAACACAAACTTCAGATTGTTTTAAGAACTAAACAAGCAAATATATTTATAAAGATTATATAAAGAAATATGAGGGAGCAGTTTAATAATCTTGCTGTTTTGTAATCTTAACCTGAAATGTGTATGCATGTATGTGTGTGTACATAGGATGAAATCTATATTCTGACTGTTATAGTGAAAGACCTAGAGGTTTGACTATGGAGAAATTTAAATGTTTCACAGGACAGAAAATAAAATCACCATCAGTACAATTAAAAGACTTAGAACTGACAAATATGATATATCTGCATCTTCTATATGAAGCAAAGGTTAAGCTTTTAAAAAATATGCAAATCAACTTTTTAAATGATAAGCCTTTGGGAGAAGGAGCAAATGCCATGAAGAAATGATTCACAGGAATAAAAGAAGTTATAAAAATATATTTAACGTTGCTAGTTGTTAGGGAAATATAAATCAAACTGAAATGCTTCGTTTTGGTCACACATTAATGAAAGATTTTAAAATTCATCATCTAAGATTTTGGCACAGGAGAAAGAAAATATATTCTCATAAACTTCACGAGTGTAATATGGTAAAGACTTTTTGTTGGGATACTTGTTAATATCTATCAAAACTTAAAATATTCCTACTATTAGAGTTAATGATTCTACTTTTATTAGTTTATACTGTAAACATTTCTGGGTTCTTTCGTGGTCAATGCAGTTAAGTGTCGTTATTCAATTTGCCTGTAAGGCACTAGGATTAAGCCTTTGTAATATTTCCTAAATAGGAACTCCCGAACCAGGAAGACCAACCAGCCTTGGGTTAGTCCCAGAGGATCTCACTTATCTGATAATAATTATCTAATAAATATCCACTTTAACTTAACTCATTTTAAATGGAGACCAAATTTCATAGAAAATGGTAAAATACAATATAATTAGAATTTTTGAGAAATAAAATATTATACAAAGAAATTTACGTGGTAAAGTTTAGATTATAATTGCTTCTGTAGGGTATTTCTTAGCACAAAATGCAGATCAAGATTTGACATTTTTGGTGTAGCATTTCTAATAACATTTTATAATAGCATGATATTGAATCCCCTTTTATGACTTTTACAACAAAACCACTGGCAGAACCTCAATTATTCCAAAAGCTTCTCTTTTTACTTTAATAATGAAATAATTATTTTGAAACATCTATCATGTAACCGTAGGTGTCAGTTTCTTCTTCTGCTTATGTTAACTGGTTTAACTATGCCATATCTCCATTGTAATCATTTTTGTTATTTTAGCATTTCTCCAGTTTCACTGCATGAAGCACATTTCCTTGTGTGAAATTTGTGATATCATGTTAAAAATCAGTTTGCATTAGTATTGCATACTATTCTAAAACAACAGATTCACATGCAGCATTCAGTAATGAACAAGAGACAGATGATGAAGAGCAGCGGGGAAGGGAAAGATGCCAGTACTTCACAGTGAAGAAAATCTGAGAGAGGACTACTTTTAGGAGTATTATTTCATTACTTAATATTTTTGTATCTCAACTTCTCCTTCTGTACACAGTAAAATTGCAGAATTGTAGATATTAAAATTATTCTTTCATACATGTGCATTACTATATAGATTGTAATAGTGAAAAATTTTGATCTATCTCAATGTCCCTTGATAAAGAAACGATTAAATACATTATGGTATATGGCATTGAATATTCTTCATTTGCTAATTTATTCATACATTTGACAAGCATTTATTGAGTTCTTATTAGGTAGCATACCCAAAAGAGACTAATTCCCAGAATCATCAATCAACTGGATCTAGCTGACATTTACAGAATAATTCAATCAGCAAGAGCAAAATGCACATTCTACTCAAGCTCACATGGAGCATTTACCAAGACAGACTATATTCTGCTCCACAAAATATACATCAACAAACTTAAAAGAATAGAAATCATACACAGTATGTTCTCAGACCACAGTAAAATTGGAAATCATTAACAGAAAAATAATTGGAAATTTTCAAAATATTTGGGGATTAAATAACACACTTCTAAAACCACATGCCTCTAAGAACAAGTCTGAAGAGGAAGTAAAAATATTTTTAACTAAATGAAAACAAGAATACAACTTAACAAAATTTGTGGGATGCATTGAAAGCAGTGTTGAGAGAGAATTTTATAACACTGAATATGTACATTGGAAAATAAGAAAGATCTAAAATCAGTCTTCTAAGTTCCCACCTTAGTAAACCAGAAAAAGATAAGCAAATTAAATGCAAAGTAAGCTGAAGAAAATAAATAATAATAAGAATTAGAGCAGAAGTCAATGAAGATGAACACAGGAAACAATGGAGAAAATCAGTGAAACCAAAAGCTAGTTATTTGAAAAGAACAGTAAAACCAATAAATCTCTAGTAAGACAATACAAGAAAAAAAGAAGACACAGATTATTAATATTAGAAATAAAAGAGGAATCATCACTACTGATTCCATGGACATTAAAATAAATAAGGAACCCTGTGCCCATAAATTTGATAAGTGCAATGGACCAATTTCTTTGAAAGATACAAGGTACTAAAACTCACATAAGTATAAACAAATAACATGAATAGATCCATATCTATTAAAGAAATTCAATTAATAATTGATAACCTTCCAAAATAAAAAGCACCAGGTACAGATTATTTCACTAATGAATTGTCCCAAACATTTAAAGAAGAAATGGTACCAATTGTCTACTATATGTTCCAAAGAAGAGAAGTAGAATACTGTCTAAACTCATTCTATTAGACCAGCATTACTCTAGTCCCCAAACCAGATAAAGTCATCAGAAGAAAGGAAAACTATAGACCATGGACATAGATACAAAAATCCTGAACAAAATATTAGCGTATCAAATCTAACAATATATAGAGATAATTGTATACCATGACCAAGTGGGACTTATCACAGGTATGCAAAGCTAGGCTGGGTCAACATTTGAAAATCAACTAATGTAATCCATCTCTTGATCAAGAGGCTAAAAAAGAAAAATCATATGATCATATCAACAAATATAGAAAAATAATTTGGCAAAATCCATCACCCACTCATGATTTAAAACTGTCAGCAAATTAGGAATAGAGGGAACATTCTTAATCTGATAAAGAACATCTACAGAAAACCTGCAGTTAATATCAGACTTAATGGTAAAAAAACTAGATGCTTTACACCTAAGGTCAGAAACAAGGCAAGGATTTCCCCTCTCCTGACTCCTGTTCAACATCATACTTGAAGTTCTAGCTAATGCAATAAGAAAAGAAAAAGAAATAACAGATATACAGATTGAGAAGGAAAAAACAAAACTCTGTTCACTAACAGATGACATGATTGTCCTTATAGAAAAAATCAACAACAACAAAAAATCCTGGAACTAATAGATTATATCAAGGTTACAGGATACCAAGTTAATATAAAAAGTCGATTGTTTTCCTGTACACCATAAGTGAACTATTGGAATTTAAAATTAGAGACAATATCATTTATATTAGCACCAAAAAAGTGACATACTTAGGTCTAAATTAAAAAAAAAAATTGTACAAGATCTATATGAGAAAAATTATAAAACTCTTTTTTAAAAAATCAAAGTTTATCTAAATAATTGTACAGCTATTTCATGTTCATGGGTAGGAAAACTCAATTATTTATTAAGATGTCAATTCTTTCCTACTTGATCATACATTCAATGTAAAGTCAATCAAAATCCCAGCAAGTTATTTATTTTTTGGATATCAACAAACCAATTTTAAAATTTATGTGGAAAAGCAAAAAAACCCAGTTAGACAATACTGAATAACATGATACTGAAGAGGAAAAACAAAGTCAGAAGACTGATATTAGCTGACTTCAAGAATTGCTATAAACTGCAATAATCAAGATGGTATGGCACTGACAAAATAATAGGTGAATAGATCAATGGAACAGAATAGAATGCCCTGAAAAAGACCCACAAAAGTATAGTCAATTGATCTTCGACAAAAGAGCGAAGGAAATTCCTTGGAGAAAGGATAGTCTTCAATAAATGGTTCTGGAACAAATGAATATCCATATGAAATAAAAAATAATAATGTAGACAGTGACTTTACACTGTTCACAAAAATTAACTCAAAATGGGCCATGAAGCTAAATGGACCAAAATGAACCATAGACCCAAATGTAAAATCAACATCAATATTGATTCATCAATTGTAAGAAATGTACTACACTAACTCGAGTTGTTAATAGTAGGGGCAACTATTCTGGAAAGGATAGGGTATATGGAAGGTCTCTATATTATGTGCTCAATTTTCTGTAAACCTAAAACTGCTCTAAAATAATAAAGTGTATTAATAAAAAACAGAAATAAAAATCCATAAAACAAATGCAATCCTTAATGAAATATTATAAGCAAAACATCCTTGAAACAATCACCCAGACTGAGGAGTGGAACTTTGTCAACCACCATAGAAGCCCTGCCATGTATGCATCCCATTCCACAAAAGTAATCACTATCTTTTGTTTTTTTTACAGCTTTTATTTATTTATTTATTTTGGCCACATGGCAGGGCATTCGGGATCTTAGCGTCCCGTTCCCCACCCCCGCAACCCCCGTCCCGCCCCACCCCCGCCCCAGGGATTGAACCTGTGCCCCCTGCAGTGGAAACACAGAGTCTTAACCACTGGACCACCAGGGAAGTCCCAATAATCACTATCTTGACTTTAATAGTAGTCACTTTCTTGTGTTTTTTATGGCTTCTCATAAGCATCATAGTTTAGTTTTTCCAGTCTAAATATTTGATATATTTAAGTTTACTAAAATTTATAGCTGGCAATATTTTAAAAATATCACTATGTCTGGTGGAATAGATTATTTGCAGTGCAAAGATGGAAGCAGGAGGAATCAGTAGGAGACCATTAAAATGGCAACTTGGGCAAGGATGACAGAGAGGACAGATAGAAGGGATCTGTTTACATTTAGAAGATGGAGCCCAAAAGATTTGGTGATGCAGATGGAGTATAAGAGAAAGAGAGAATTGAAAATGACTGGAAGAAAAACGTTGCCATTTGCAGAAAGGGGGAAAGGCTGGAACAATTATTATTATTTTAAAAATCATAGGCAGATTCATATTGGTTTTGAGGATATATGTTACATTATTAATTTAAGCATCCAATTTTTTTATTGAAGTATAATGACATATTGAATAATATGAGAGTGTGTTCTCTTTTATCTTACAAAAATATATATTTGTTTTACATGTTTTTATAATGGGAAAAATATGGAAAATAATACAAAAAATATACATAATTGATTACATGAGGAAAGGTGCTTTGCAGTGAGATGTGAGAGACTGTAAATTTTATTTTAGAACCTTCTGTATTCTTTGGTTGTTAATATGAATTAATTATTTCTGTAATTCAAATAACTGAAATTATGCATATGTGTATGTGCATGTGGATATAGATTAGTTTTGAACATACCAGTCTTTCCTCATAATTAGCACATGGTTTGTAAATTTTTGATTATAAAATAGTTTTTAATATCATGACTTTAAATTGTAGGCAGTCAAGTGTGAAAAAATGATTCAATAGGGGCCTAAGCACAGCCTCATGAAGTCCAAGTGAGGATGTGATCTTTGTACAAGAGAGAGTATTACAGTCCCAAACTTTCTACTTCTGTAGAAAGAACGTGTAAGTGCTCAGAGGAATGGTGGGTTGCTTGGAGTAGGACAAAGAGGATGACTGGTGACACTAGCCACTATAGAACAGGGCAGGACTGTAGACCTCTGTCATTATTGCTGGCTTATCACAAAGAGGCCCAGATAAGATGAAATATATCATAGGGAAACTAGGATAAACTGGATCTCTTCTCCCAAAATAAGAATAATGGCAAGCCCTTCAAATCTTAATAGATGTACTCCAGGAATAATGGCCGAAGAGATAGGGGTAGGGGAGGAGATAATTTGGAATTGATTCATTTAAAATCCAGAATTAAACACATGTAGATCAGGAAGGGTTTTGGAAAAATAATGTGCACACACGTATACATACACACACATATACACACACAGTGTGACAGAGGGAATGAGAAAGAGGCAGAGACAAAAACAGAGAGAGTGAGAAAGAGAGGGAGACACTCTGGGTGATGGCAAAAAATAATTTTTGCGTGAACATTTATTTAAGTGACCACTAAACAATAGCAATTTAGATTCCTTTATTGTAAATACATATTTGAGTTTCATATTTACAGTTTGATATTAATTTTTTGTATTTTCAATATGATTATAATTTTAATTTTTTGTACTTTCAATATGATATTAATTTTTTGTACTTTCAATATGATTATATTCCAAAGGATTATATCAATTTTATTTGGGTAAATAAATAAATAAGAATTCACTGTGATTTCAAAGGAATTAATGTTACATGAAGTGTCCTGGTTAACTGAAAACTATCATTGATTTTAAGCTCATTAAATTGTGATATGTTTATATTTCAATGTAAAAGCAGTCTGCTTAAAATACACATGAAGAAAATCTCACAAATCACTTTTCTTTGTACATATCAAAACACCAATGATATTCTTCAGTGTTTTCTGGTTACTGGGTATTATACAGACAAAGGCACTCCTGTAATGAAAAAAAGTCGCTTGTTATATAAACAACGGGATAAACTCAAAGGGAAATGATGAAAATACATTGAAAAACGTGCTCTAAGCTATGTTTGCTTTGCAGTCTTTGCAGATTGACATTTCAAATTGTGACTAAAGAAAATAGGAAATAATTGCATTCAGTCTTTTACAGCTATATGTGCTGGTGTTCCATAGAATGACAGGTTGGACGATACATTAGTATGGATCCATTTGGATGGATTCTTCTTTCTCTTTTTAATGGCATCTGTCAGTGGCAATTTCAGGTCTATTGACTACAGCCCAAGCCCAGGGCAAGATCCTACTGTGGCGGAATGACCTTTTTTATTTCTTTCCTTACATTTCCATTAGTCTTTTAAATTGGTCTAATGTGACAAGTTTATGTCAGCTAGCATTGTCTTAAACTAACATTGCTTTGCCAGAATTTTCCAAACAGTTTAACAATTTGCCAGCTGTTGCTTTTCATAAAAAATAAAAGGTTATATGTATTATTCAGTTGACTGTAGTCCAGGGGAAAAAAAGAAAAATATGCAATGGAAATTGTAACTTTCTGGTACACTAGTAATTTTAACCTTGCCTACATTTTCAGGACACTGATATAGGGTGAACTAATTAAAGTAAAGCTGGAGAGCTAGAAATTGGTACTTTGGGGTATTTCCTGAGGTTATTTAGCAACCATTTTCCTTTTGGAATACTTTATATTCTATTACTTGAAATCAATTTCTTTTATGTGAGAAATTAATTCCTGCACACTTGTCACTCATAAACATAATATACATACATGCATGTGTGTGCACACACACATTTGCCCCAATTGAAGCTTTCTTCTTTCCTTGTTCTCTGCAGATCCCAAATGCTCATACTCTGCCAAGTACAGGGTTAGGAACAATTCAGTTATCATGGTGCTTTGTGGTAATTAATAGCTGTGCTGAATAATGAGAATAATCTATTTATGCAAACAACGACTGACCCTATATTGGCTAATTCTGATGGAGTCACACAATTATATTCTGATAGAATATAGGATAGATAAGATGACACCCCAAATTCTACAAGCTTAATTTACATGGAGGTAGAATGTTACTATCTATACAACTATTTAGATGTGTGCTTTGGGGGAAAGTAGCAAAATGTCTATCTTGAATAGACAGCTACTTTTCATCAATTTGAAGCTTTTGTGGCCAACTTGTACTGTCATCACTAGACAGATGCTAAATGTTCACATAAAGAGAGTATCTGTTCTGAGAAACAATATGGCCAATCTGTATTCATATATGGAAAGCCACTGAAGTTCAAATAGGAATCTATCAGATAAATGAAAGGTTCAAAATTTCTTGAAAGACCAAGGGATAGAGGTTGTACAGATGGAGAAAGGAGATTATACATTTTTATCAAGTTGTAAGTAGAATCTTGTTTATAGATTACTAAATCAGGTAAGTAGTATTGGGTTGGCCAAAAAGTTCGTTCAGGTTCTTATGGAAAAACCTGAACAAAATTTTTGGCCAACCCAGTACTTCATAGAGGTCTATGAAAATTAGAGTTTTATTATCACTGAGTTGAAAGAAAAAAAATAAATTTGGAGGATTTTCAAAAGGAAAGGTGATAGATCTTTGACATTCTACAAGTTTATCTATTCATGAAAGAATATAGTTTTTTTTTTAAGTTTTTAATCTTGAACTCTCCATTTGAGCTATTTTGATCGAATGATTGACTCTTGTTCCTAGGATTTATATATGTCACAGCAGGAAAGGAATGAGAAGGTTCACTATCTGATACAGCAGTTTCTTTGCTTTCAAAGTTTTCTTGTTTCTGACTCCTTGTGCCTGGACTTCTGACTCCCATCCTTGCTCGGGTTTAGGAATTCTGCTATTTCAGGGTCCTCGTTACTGATGTGGTTTCTCACACCAGGCTACATTTGTGTACTTTCTGCATGCTTCCTGGGTTTTATTTACTTCCTTACCCTTTCTCGCAGTCTCAGCCTCACCTGATCTTGGCATTCTTTTTGTCTGAATGACGTTGAGAGATATTTTTAAAAGTAAAAATATTAGAATGATAATGAATTGGGGGAAGGAGTTATCTTGTTCTTAGCTTTTTACAGGCAGCTAGAATGATTGTGTGATATTTAGAGTAATGACCCATGAGTATACCCTTATCTTAATCGTTGGAACCTCTGACACCTGTGAATGTGTTCTTTTATGGCAACAGGACTTTATAGATATTGTTAAGTATCTTGAGATGGCAGGATTATCCTGTGGACTCTAAATGTAATCATAAGTATTCTTGTAAGAATGATACACATGGAGATGTGACTATAGTAAAGGAGAAGGCATTTGTAACTAAGGAGCAGAGAGATTGGAGTTATATGGCTAGGAGCCAAAGAATGCTGTTACCTTCTCTAAGTGGAAGAAGAAAGGAATAGATTCTCTCTAAAGCCTCCAGAAGGAACCAGCCTCTGGTTTTTGCCCCATAAGACTAATTTTGGACTTCTGACCTGCAGAACTGTAAGAGAATAAAATTCTATTGTTTTAAGCCGCTAATCTTGTGGTAATTTGTTACAGTAGCAACAAGAAACTAATATAGATTTTGGTATCTAAAAGTAAGATGCTGCTGTAACAAATACCTAAACATGTGAAAGTGACTTTGAAATAGGCTATTGCATATAGAGCATGCAGGAATTATAAGGAAATTATAGGGAAAAAAACCCTAGATTTCCTTGAACAGACTGTTAGTGGAAATATGACATTTAAAAACACTGCCAGAGAGGGCTCAGAAGAAATGATAAACATGTTGTTAGAAACTGGAGGAAAGGGGAACCTTGTTATATAGGGGAAGAAAGCTTAGCTGAATTGGTTATATTGGTTATATTGAAAGCAGAACTTGTAAGTAATGAATTTGGATATTTAGCTGAGGATAATTCTAAGCAAAGGGTTGAGGGTGCTGATTTGTTTCTTCTTGCTGTTCATAGTAAAACGTGAGAGCAAGAGATAAATTGAGGGAAGAACTGTTAAGCAAATGGGACCTAAGACTTGACAATTAGGGGAATTTTTAATCTATTTATGTTGTGAAAGATGCTAAAATTAGAAGATTCACTGTCAGGAATGTATGTTCTGGAGAGAAGACCAGGCGTGTGGTTGGACAACTTTATGCTGAAAGGATTAGGTGCATGACTTATTGATCCCCTTAGCATCGACTCAGCAGAAGCCAGGAATAGAGATGAGATTATCCAGGAAAGATCTGTGGAGGAGCCTCTTGTCTAATGGAGTGACTGTTGGATATATACAGGAGACCCACAAGTTTTTTGAGAATGTTTTATCTGCAGAAATACTACCCACTTTGACTAAAAGGAGCAGAGACAGGGCAAAATGAAAGAAGACAGTTAGACTACCAAAATTCTATAGCCATTGAAACAGGCTGATAAACTACTCAGCTGAGAATATGTAGTACTCTATAAGGGAAAGGAAGAATGACTCCAAGGGCAGGGCTTTGGTAAAATGAAAGAGCCTTGAAACACAGATTATTTCTAGGCCTGGAAACCTGTTGGAGTTTGCCCAGATGGATTTTGAAATTGTTTGGGACCAGTGACTCCTTTATTCCTTCTGTTTTCTCCATCTTGGAATGAGATTATCTATAATCATTACTCTATGCCTGCCTCACCATTATATTTGGGGACAAGATCATTTGTTGTCTAGTTTCACAGGTCCACATATGGAGTAGAATTTTCCCCAGGAATCTATTATAATGCGAGTCTCAACAATACTTGATTTAGATGATGAGATCTGGGAGATTTGAGCTGCTGATATTTGGATAGTTTGGGTGATATGGGCCTTGAGTTGATACAAAGGACCTTATAAGAGGGAGATGGAGAGAGATTTGCCTACAGCAGAGGAGAAGATGATGTGACCTTGGAAGCAGAGCTGGGAGTGATGTAACCAGGAGCCTAGGAATGTGAACACACAGCCTCTAAAAGTAGAAAAGGAAAGGAACATATTTTCCTCTGGATCCTCCAGAAGGGACCAACCTGCTGACTCCTTGATTTTCATCCCTTAAGACTCATTTTGGACTTATGATCTGTAGACCTGTAAGATAATAAATTTCTATTGTTTTAAGCCATTAAGTTTGTGGTAATTTTAGTGGCAACAGGAGACTAATAAACTTGGTCTATATAAGCATTCAGTAAGTATATGATGAGTGAATAAACGATGAGTGGAAAAAATATTTGCCTTTATAAGCCTATGTAAATTCCAGAGTAATAGAATTTGAAATGAGGGGCTAGTTTTATTAGAAAAAATTATACATTAATAAAAATCTATTTTGGTAAAGAAAATTCATTCACAAAATTGATGTAAAGATAGACGATGTTGGAAACTTAACTAGAATATTTTGGCATCTTTAACACTAATTTTCAATGATATGACTGTTACTTATTACCACATTTTCCCTCAATTAATTATGATGCTTTGTTTTTAATCTTATCAATCAGCTTTGATGTTATAGAATTTAATTTTGATATTTTATATAAATGTAGACTTCCAACAAATGCAATGAAGAGCTATAATTTAACCACAGATAGTAGGGGACTCCTGTCCCCACTGCTGAATGGGGGGTAGTAAGCAATAAATCTTAGCAATGCCTTGTTATTTGTTCCTTGGGCTTTCGTAGTATGAAACCCCTATGTGTCAATGCCAGTAAAATTAAAAAGACACACATCTGAACATGGTTCTAGTGGATATTCTAGGACCAACCATAGAATTTTGAAAATCAGAAACAATGCTAATTTCTTATGACTCTATCAGCAGTCTTCTTAAAGATCTTTAATATGGACTGAATAATGAAGAAGCTGTCAGAAGAAAGAAAATAACATCAAAGGAGTAGGGCTTTTCTTAGTAGGATACATACTGTCTTTCTCCCTACTATTATGCTAGTGAAATTGGGCTAATCCTAGTTTCTTTAAAATGACTTACGGATTTAAATCTTATTTTTATTTTAGCACATATAACCCAGAAATTCTTACCACTAGAATAGGCCTAAATAGATAACTTCAAGCAGCTGGGAAGAAATTTCACTCACTAAAGGGTGCTGAACCTTTCTGTAATACCTATTATTTTATAAACCTGTTATAAACCTTTATCATGTTATTTGGACATGGTACTTTTCTAAAATTGTTGCTATGGCTATAGTAACTTATTGTGTATGAAGATATGAGCAGTAATTAAATCTTGAAAACCTTTTAAGAAAGTTATCTGCCTTTGGACTTCTCTGCTCAAGGCAGAAATTGTGAGATCATGATGATATTAAATCACAATTCTTCTACTAACTTAGAAAGAGGGTCCTGGTCTTTACAAAATGTAAAAAGCAAGTGATCATGAGTTCTAAAGGGAAAGAGATTTAAAAGTAAATGTTTTGCAGATGTAATGTTGTATTAACTTTTATTGAGGGAGTGCAAAATTCCTGGCACAACCTGCTATGGAATATTGGTCATGGCTTATTAAAAACTTCTGTTTCTGTGAGAACAATGTATTGTTATAACATGGGACCTAAGTCTCAGGCTTCCCACACAAATAGTTTTTGTTCAAGAGTCTCCGATAACAGCCTGCACATAGGACCATACACACACACACACACACACACACACACACACACACACACACATTATTAAACTACTTTCAGACTTTACCTCTATTACCAGAAAGTCAAGGCAGAGGAAATGCAAGGATAAGACAAGGAAGGGAAAGAAGTATATTTTTTATAGTGGTAGCAGTGTTGATTAGTTGATTTACTTTTTTTGTCTCCTCCATTTACCTCATGGTCATTTATACTCACAAAGTGATGTAGATTTCTTATGGACTTAAAGATATAAACATGAGTTGGACATGGTAAACTGTTATTTGTAGATGAGAAATATATGCGTGTTGATTTCAAAGTGTTCTAATGTCAGTTTGAAGGATTCTAAATATTCCAGAGGAAGAGACTGGTCCTAGTGGACAACCATAACCAAAGCACACAATACAAGGAGTGTATGTATGAACATTATTTCTCTATATTGTCCATAATTATTTCTAGATTAGTCTTTTTTGATTCCTCAGTTTAGATAGAAAATGTTTTCTCTTTTGGTGGTGCCATGAAACTCCTCAAGCAGAGGTTTAATAAATGTTGCATCTTTGTAAATTAATGAAACATTTATTTTAAAAGGTTTGATGATAATTTTCACATTTTTATATACCTTCATTTCTTTGAATTCCTGCCTTTGCCCAAGCTATTATTACTCGCCCTAATTCTTGCCTCCTGAGATTATTTTTACAAATGACTGCTAGGCTTATATGTAAACAGAATCTTTCTCATTTGGTTTGAGCTCTGTCATTTGAAGCTGTCATCACAAGTTTTATTTGGCAGAGAATTAACTGATTTTATTTCATAGCTGCAGGCTAAAAACTAGCCTCAGTTAGCATTTTACAAATGATTAACTGGGGAATGAGCAAAAATTCATAGAAATTCCTACCAATATTGGAAAAAATGATAGCTCCTATTGTTTGAGCATCTATTATGGGCCAGGTACTGTCATAGGCATATTACATATACTATATATTCTTTTCCAGGTAGAGATTACTCATATATTTTACATCAGCCTCAGAGACGTTAGGTCATTTTCTTAAAGGCGTACATATGTGCAGTAGACAAGCCTCCAGATCCTGTGATTTTTTTTTTTTTTTTTTTGGCCACACCCTGTGACTTGTGGGATCTTAGTTTCCTGACCAGGGATTGAACTCGTGCCCTCTGCAGTGGAAGCGTGGAGTCCTAACCACTGGACCGTGAGGGAATTTCCAATCCTATGATCTTTATATCAAACCAAGCTGCAAAAAAAAAAAAAAAAAAAAAAACAAGCTGCAAATATCAATGCTCATAGAACAATATTGTTGAATCATCATCAGAATTTTCATATGTGAGATTGTACATGCTGCAGATATATGTTTAAATAAATGGTTGTTGAATAAATAAATAACAAAGTTATTGAAATAGTGTAAATGTAGCTTTGATCCCTGGTCTTTTACCCTTCAGAACCAGTCCTGAAATGAAAGGGGGCAAAATAATAGTGAATGATTGGTTCAGCATATGTTTATGTTGTATTTTATGTGTGAAAAGTGGATAAATTAATAAAACGAAGGTATGGTCCTTGTGCTTAACACAAGGCATAAGGACACGAAACAAATATATAATGATACAAGCCATAGTTTTCTGTCAAAATAAATTATAAATATAAATGCACAGAAGAGTGGACAAAGTAAAAACAAAGTGGACTGAAACCATTAGGAAAAGACTTACAGAATTGCTTGATTTGAGTTGATTCTTGAGAGGTGGGAGAATTTGGCAATAAAGGGATTAGCAAATCCATTCCAAACAACTGGAAAGACATAAAAATGTAGTGAAATACTGATTGATTATGGCTGTGATATATTTTATGTTTGTTGGGAAATATTCCTCTTCCTTCATCTTGTGGTAGAGTTATATTTCTCTGCCCTGCTGATGTTAGGCTTGGCTGTAATTTATTTTGGCCAATGGAATATGATATATGTGATATTAGTCCCACCTGAGCAAAATTTTTGAATGTGACTGCTTTAGTTCAACTTCTGGCTCTTCTTTGAAAGAATAAGTAAATTGCATATCTGACCCCTGGCCTAGAGCAAAGCCAACAGTCAAGCTGCAGTTTATATGGAACTCAAGGAAGAAAAAAACATTTGTTGTTTTAAGTTACTGAGATTTTGCAGTGATTCCTTATGCAGCATAGCCTCTTGAAAACTGACAAATACAATGGCACTTGAGGGTGGCCTATGAGGACTAATGACTGGAGAAGGTTTATACTAGATTCTAAAGTTAAGTAAGATAATGAAGTCATAAGTTAATGATTTGTCCTTTATTTTGTAGTACCTAGAATTGGTTGTCAATCTTGATATCTACTGTTATGATTTAAAAAGAAGTGTTGGTTCCATGTGATAGTATTAATATTTGTCAACAGGAGTCATTATTTTTTCTCTTACAGTGATCAAAAGTGAATGCTTCCCAAATAGTTTTGTTATGGCTAGAAATTAATGGTTTAGTGAATAGATCCTTTGACTTTACTTTTACTTTCTTTCATAACATCTACCCTCCCTCATTAACCGCTTCTTATGTGGGCTGTCACTGTGGACTGCATGAGATCCAGAATTCTCCTTTAAGGTAAGAGTGAATTGGATTGGCATGTTATTAGACTGGGATTTTCCTGGTTTTTGTATGCTTCCCTATTAAATGACTGCCAACAATTGCAAGACATTTAATTTTTAGGATTTCTTTTTTTGATCTAGATATTGTTTCTTTCAAAAGCTCTTCAAAGTCTTTAGGTAGCATACTGAACAAATGACAAAAATCTATATATAATCTTGTTAATTAACTTAATATATACCCCTATAATAATGAGGTGAGCATGTAATTTGTTGTCCAAATAGGGATGCTTTTGAGAATAAAATGGAACACTACTAATAATTGTGTTGAGAAAGCAGACACTAACTGAAACTATTTGGGAAAACTTAGATCAATGATTATCCAGTATATGAAAGAGCCGAGCTATCACATTCATCACTGTTCTGTCTCTATTTCCTGGAAACAATAAAAGGAAGAAGGACGTTACCAGTGACACTGCCCCTTTTCTATCTATCAATCATTTATCGTGCACACAGGTGCCGTCTCTTTGTCTCCCTCACTTCTCACTCATTCAACCAGCCCTTAAAAGAAGTGAGAGAAGGGTCAGCTACTTCTGCGCTCTGAATCCAGTAGTTAAAAACTCCTATCAGAGCAGAACTTAAGTGAACACATTAAAATCTTAAATTTCTTCACTATGAAAAGAAGAATGATGATGAATTTTCATTGCATCTGTTTTCTAGAAAGCATGGGAAATACAGGTTTTTGATTTTAAAGAATTTGTTTTTTTGGCCAATATTTTCTCCCCACTCTCTAATGTGAAATGTAACCAAAGCAATGTTGTTAGCAGTGCTAAGAAAACTGTCATTGTAAAATGTTTTAACTGCCTTTAGTTTGTCATATGCTTCAAAATGGGATATCTGCAATGGAGTTAA
Source organism: Kogia breviceps (assembly GCF_026419965.1). Classification (NCBI taxonomy): domain Eukaryota; kingdom Metazoa; phylum Chordata; class Mammalia; order Artiodactyla; family Physeteridae; genus Kogia; species Kogia breviceps. The sequence goes on along the minus strand of NC_081313.1, from coordinate 103,998,683 downwards.
AATTAATTCAGAAATTCTACTTGATATGAGCTTTTCAAGGTCAGTGACCATGTAACTTTTTATCTTGTCATCCCCAAGTCTTAGCATAATTCTGAGCACAGATGAAAGGTTCAAAACTATTTGTTAAATCAATGAAGAAATTAAAGAATACATCTAACTGTGTGAAATATATCAATATAGATTGAAAATCAAGACTATCTTCAGGTCTATACAGAGAAATAATGGAAACCTTTCTGGTAATAGAGATACGGCCATGACTTTGAAAATTTGGATTATGTTAATACATATAGAAAGTCGAAAAAGCTGTGGAAATAGTGAATAAATACTGAGAGGTCAAAAAAGAACATTTCACTGTACACTGAAGAAGTTATTTAGGGTAAATTATTTTTCAGGAATGGTAATTTTGGAAATTCCATAAATATAATTATCCACATGTCATAAAAAGAAAAATAGTTATATTTGTATATTCTTGAGTTCAAATTATTGTCAGTAATTTCTACTTAAATACTTTTGGAGTCTACTTAAATTATACAATTCCTTTTTTCATAAAAAAAGGAATTATTTGCTTAGTCTAGGAGAAGATGTCAGACTCATGAAAAAATACTGATTCTAGTTTTATCTTTTAAAGAACAAAAATATACAAAGATACCATAGGAAAAGAGTGTCATATAGCATAGACTGTTTTTGAATCCAATAAAAAGAGAAGTATATGAGTATATATATGTTGGCAGTTCTAAGATCAAAACTACTTTCTATATCAATTAAGTGTAAATGAGTTAAATACCTCTATTAAAAGAAAAATTGGTTGAAAAACTAAGATATACACACATACATGTACACATATACATATATGTACAGATACATACATATATACACATGCACACAAATAAGTAACTCATCCCGAACAAAGTAACTCAGAAATATAAAAGTAAAAATATGTACGAAGATATCCTAGGAATATTTACATTAAAAAAACTGGAATCAAGTTCAAAATAGACAACAAATTTGAAAAGTTAGAGCAAATAACATTAAACTAGAAAAAGGAGACTTTATAATAATAAAAGGAAAGACAAAGTAAGGCTTTTTTCACTTATAAATATCTTTGCACCAAATAACAGTTCATGAAAATTTGTAAATTGAAAGCAAAAAAAATCGAAACCCATAATGAGTAGCCTATTTTAATTTATCCTCTTCAATCCAATAAACTAAGCAGATTAAATGTTATGTAAACATAGAAAAAACATTAATAATATGATGAATATAATACATCTAACTGACATGCACTGAACCCTGAATCTTAAAAATATTCTTTTCAAATGTTCATAAAACATTTTTAAAGTGACTATTTTGTTCGGTGCATTTATCAAGAAACAAAACAGCAGTAAATTTCCATAAGTAGGCAATACAGGGAGCATCTGTTAATTAAAATGAAATAAAACAGTAAATTGAAAATTGTATTAGTTATATATTGCTGCATAACAATATTCCCAGAAACTTACTTATTTAAAGAGCACAAATTTATTATCTTACAGTTTCAACTGAAGCCTCTGCTGTGTTGGAATATCAGCCAAGGTTCAGTCAGTGAAACAATGATTTCTAAGCTTATATGATTGTTGAGTAATTCAGTTCCTTATGACACGTTGCTACACATCAAAACCTGAAATAGTTCTGTGGAGTTTTTTATTTGGGGCATTAATAAACAATATAGCAAAGTGGCTGGCTACAAGATAGATATACAAAACCCAATATTTACTTTTTATTTTTACAATTAGTCAACAGAAATATTAATTTTAAATGTTTTATATGTAGTAATATTATAATATGCAATTGTGATGAATTTGATAAGAGGATCATGGGGCCTTTATGATTAAAACTATGATGTGTGTTGGAGAACATAAAACAAGATCTGAACAAATGAAAATTCATAACCCATTTTTTGATGGAAAGACACAATGTAAGATTTAACTCCCCCAAAATTAACAGGTAAATTTAAAGTAATTCTTACTAGCATTTCAGATTTTTGTAACTATATACAATTGTAATATATATTTGAAATAATGTATACCCAAGAAAAGCCAAATGTTTGAAAAGAACTGGAGGGACTTGTGTTACTAGGAATTAGAATATGGTCTAAGGTCCCTGATATTAACATAAATCTGATATAGAAAAATGAATAGATAGATAATTCAGCTAAACAAAATTGACAATTAAAGCATAGATCCCAATATACGTGAATTAATGTATTACAAGTTGTAATAAAATTGTTTTAGTATGTAAAAATATATGAACTCACATGTTCGTGCCACCATTATTTATAAAGGTAAAAATCTGGAAATGAAGTAAATCTTCAACAGTAGAGGAATGATTTAATGACTTGTATCTTATGTAGCTAATGAAAAATATAAATTAAAGCTAAGCCAGTTATCTTAGAGTTATAATTATGTATGAAAAAATCATTGACAGGAAAAATAAGATGATCACACTTTTGTAAAATAAAAATGATTTAAAATATGTAGGCACATGTTTAGGTGTGTATATTCTGTATAAGATTATATGAGGATGATGAAGAATAAGAAAGGACATATAACTGGTTGGCAGGGCCTCTCTGAGGCTGAGGTGGGCCTGGCTCATATATGTGAAGGGTAAAAGAAGCGGGTGCTGGAAGTAATATCTTTTTTTCTATATTGAAAAGAAAAAATGAAATTTGAGTTAAAACTAAAAAGATACTTTTTTTACCTTTCAGATGAACAAAGGTGAGGTTATTTGAAAATATATCTGTTAATGTTTTGGGGAAATAAGCATTCACATATGCTAATATTGTGTGCGAGTCAAATTTGACACAACCTCTATAGTTCTATGGAAAGCATTTCACAATACCTATAAAAATTTGTAATGAATATACTCTTTTACCCAGTAGTTTCACTTGTAGGAGTTTATTTTACAAATTTTCTCATACGTATGTGAAACATAAAAGAATATTAATGTCAAAAATAGTAATACAAGCAAATGATTAGAAATAATCTACATGAACAACAATGGAGGACTAACTATATGAGTCATGACACACTCACGCAATACAATACTTTGCAGCTGTTCAGCAGAATAAGGTACTTCCATTTGTTCTGGAGTAATTGTCAAAATGTATTACTGAATAGAAAATGTAAGGTACAGAAAAATGTATTTAGACTTCTACTATTTATGTTTTAAAGAAAGTGTGTGTGTGTGTGTGTGTGTGTGTGTGTGTGTGTGTGTGTGTGTGTGTGTAGTTTATATACACAGATCTCTGGATACTCTATGAGATGTTGGAGGTAGTGGGTTGTCTCTAAGTAGGGATATCGAATGGCTGAGAGGTTGAGTTGAACTGATACCCTTCTGTTTGTTTTGAATTTTGTACCTTGTGCCTGAATTATTTATTTAAAACTGAAATACCTTAAAATTATTCTTATTGATTTACTCAGAAAGAACAAATATAATGTAATCTAACACCCTAGCTATGGATCAGAGAGACTTTATTACATTAGTTATAAAATTTATATGACTTTCTAATATTCCCAAGTAATTTATATTTATAAAACTTATTCTTCACTGCAAAACTTGGAACATTTTATGAAAAAATGTTCCTTTATTTCAAAAAATATCTTGGAAACCATTTGAAGTTAAAAGCATTCTTTGAGTTAGAACTGAAACAGAAAATACTACCAGTATATTGAAATGATTAAAAGAAGTGTGATAATGGATTTCCTGGAGTTCACAGGAGTATGTGCTTGGTTTGACGATCTTAGCTGAGACTGAAGTAGGAACGATATAATTCTAAAAGCTGATGTTCATTCTCAGCTTTCCCTCACCAAGCCAGAAAACCCATGGAATTAACCCCTTGATATCCCCAAATAGGGAAAGGCAAAACAAACTTATATTTGGTAAACATTTTAGTTAAATTCTCAATTGTTTTCTAGAATGTAAAGATTTTTGTTATAAATTTCTGAATTGCTTTCTAAAGTGCAACTTGATGTCTAAAATTTCATACGTTCTCTAATTAGTACTCTGTTTTATTTTTCTTTAGGTTGTGTTTAGATTCAAGACAGCTATAGTTTCTATATGTTCATTTTCTGATAAGATGATAAATATGCCAATTTAATACTATATACTGGAATAAATGATATGAAAATAAAATTAGCTCTCAGGACTATTTATATTATTTTTATTTATTAATGTGATATTTAATCAATGTATCACCAAAAATCCTTTGAAATGCCAATTAAATTGAAAGGTTTTTCATTTCTAAATTCTTAATGATTAAAACTACATTAATACTTCCAAAGTAAATAAACTATATTATTCTTAAAACATTACTGTGCTTCGTAAACTTATTAGAAAATATAGTTTAAAATAGAAGACGTATCTGATTTTAAAATGATTTCTTCTCTTGAAAGTTACCCAGTATCAACAAGGAGTGCACAAAACAGAAACCTGAACTCCATTTTCAGTGAGGTTAGATGATCTGAGTAACCCCAAACCACAACATATGATAAAGGGTCATCAAATGCAGTAAAGATTAAATACAGGTTAGTGGGCATACTAAACCAAGATATCCACTCTTTGCTGCAGTTTGTTTTCTCAATGAATCAACTTTGGGTTTCACTGATTTTTTTTCTAATTGTATTTTTGTTTTCTATTTCATTGATCTGATCTTTATTTTATTTCTTCTACTTATTTTGAGGCTCATTTGCTTTTTTAAAGTTACTTAATGTTGAAGCTGATTGATATGAAAACTTTCTCTTTATCCTAATGTAGACAGTTAGGGCTGTACATTTACCCCTAAGTATTGCTTTAGCACCATCCCACAGATTTTGATATTTTGTATTATTATATTTATTTCCTTATATTTATTCACTTCAAAATATTTCTTTATTTCCCTATTGAGTCCATGGATGAAGAATGGTAATGATAAGGATGAATTCCAAATTTGGGGGAATTTTCCAGAGATATTTATGTTACTGATTTTTAATTTAATTCAATATAGTCAGAGAGCACAGATTGTATGACTTGAATCATTTTAAGTTTATCGAGACTCGCTTTCTGGTCCATAGTATGATCTATCTTAGTAACTGTTATGATGCACTTGCATAGAATGTACATTTGGCTGTTGTTGGATGGAGTGCTCTGTAAATGTCAATCAGGTCAAATTGGTGGATTTTATGTCTTCTCAATCAGAAAATCTTACTGATTTTCTGTCTCCTTGTTTCGTCAGTTATTGAAAGATGAGTATTTAAATCTCCAACTATAATTATGGATTTGTCTATTGCAAAATTCATTCTCGTAGGAAAAAATGGTTGAAAGACAACATAATGTTGATGGCATCAGTAATGTATACAAATAATATCCATAATTATTTCTTTATAAATCCACTTTGTCTTCTGTAAATATATATATATTTATATATTTTACTTTTTATCCTTGTAGTTTTACAGATGACATTTCAAAGGAATGTGTCAGTTCCTATTTTCACACTGAGGTAAAAATGCATTTAATTCAAATTGGCTAAAAAATATCCAACAGTCTATGAATCCATATCAGTTACACTTGGCAACCTGGTTGCCATGCATACCATTTGTTTTATCTGGTCAAGAGGCAGTATGAAAGCTGGTTGACATGGTGATAATATTTCTGTTATATAATTGACATGTCTAAAAATAGAATTGCAATGAATAAAGCTCTTTTAAATCATCTTTCTAATACTCTTTTCACTGAAAAGTCACTTATATAGTTGTGTCTGCCTATTTCACATTCTATTCAGTAATAATAGTATTGAACAAATCAATAGAGCCTTTTTGTCTCTTCCAGATAAAGATACTCTGTTTATATGATTACCGTTCTAACCATTGAGGTGAACTATGTTGCTGACCAGAATACTCTTTTTTCATTAAAGTAACATGGTTTTATTTGTTAAATAAAATATTTATACATGGAAACAAAGAAGTAGATTTATAAATGAAGATGAGATATGCTTTTGACCTGTGATGCTGCTAAAGACTTGTAAGGATTAACTGTAGATATTCAGGTCAAAAGAACAGAGATTTACCGAAGAACTTTTGGCAGAAGCAGTGATATACAGAGTTAGACTTGAACTTTCTAAATTATAATTACCAGCAAGGGGATTATATTGCCACTATGAAACATAGATTTTCAATAAATGAAGTTAAAAGTAAAATAACTTCTTCTTACCTATAAATTTATGTGACAGTCTTCATAACAGTTACATATAGTAAGTAATGAAATGATAGATTATACAATAGTCTTCAGTTAAAAGAACTTTTGTATTTTTAATTTGATATAAATAGGTAAAATAAATCACTATGTGTGGAAATGAAACTCTAAAGCAAATATCTAAAACTCCAAAAGAAAAGATTTTTTAAAAGCCTTCCATGAAGATAAATTTATCTTCAATTCATTTTATGGGGTTATCGAGACTTATTTAGCTAAAGTTTAGCATACGTTAGTATAACAAACATTTTGGATAAAGCCTTATTTTATGGAAAGATAGTAGGAACAAAAATGACCAAATGTTTCCATTTGCAACACATCAATATTGGAGTGGGATAGCCACCTCACAGTGGAGTTCTTCATCCATCTAGAAGCATAGGGTGTGGAGATATTTTACACAAATAGTGTGTCTTATCCATGCAATGTTCCTACATGTCAAGTTTCCAATATTCTGTGGAATTTCTCCCCAAACCACACATGCATTGCTGCTTTCCTGAGCTCAGTGTGGTCATTTAGAAGTTCATTCTCAATACCTGACTTTGCATTCACAAAATCTCTGTAAATATTCCAGCAAACAAATCTGATAAAAGGAAACTGAAGGTATAATTAATTTTACCAAATTACATAATTAATATGAAATTTACCAAATTATATAATGAATTTTACCAAAGAATTACTTTAAAAAATGGTGTGCAACCTTATTACACTTTAAATATTAGGTAAGTCAAATCACGAAGTCTAAATTTAACTAACTTTTCTAGAAATGTACTTATTACTTAAACAAGATGCAGTTCATAATGATCATCACATGCTTCTAAAGTGAATCTTGAAATAAAATGAACAGATGTTTGTTTGGATCTCTGGGTACCAGTGTTCCTTTGCAGGGCCTTGAACATTTGAAGAAATAAAGCAAAGGTATGCCATGGGGCCAAAATATTGCTTATATCACTGGGAGTGGCCCAGTGGAGGACATGGCCCTAAGTTAGCCACGTGGGGTTATCAGCAGTGCTCTTCAGAGTTGGGCCATCTAACTCACACAGTCACACCAGCTCTGAACTGGGACAGGTGTTTCCACCACTAGCACTGCCCAACCGCTGCCTATCAGCAGAGGCCCAGAAAAAGCAGAAACTTGCACTTGCTCTGGCAACTCTCAAGAGGAAGAAAGAAAGTTGAGCCCATCCTGCCAAAGTTTTATTCCCCAATACACCAATCAGATAAGGCATTCCACCCCTAAAATGGGAGTGTGCAGAGAGGAAATCGTTCCTTGTGGAAATTAGGAGTGTACCCTGTAAAGATATTATTTTTAAACTTTCTGAAAGGACATAAGAGCAGATAAGTAATATGTACAAAAGAGCTGTCCAAAAGGAGGCTGATAAAAGTTATTTCTTCTTATCTTCTAGTGGGTAGCTTTACAGATTAAATGACCAAGTTTCTTCGATATACACATGTAAGAAAAAAGCAACGGATTGAGGATAAAACTATACATTAAAAAACAAATTATATCAACTAAAAAGAAGAAATGGGCAGAATTAAACTTTAGTATTTGAGGTGCACACTTGGATGATACAATTATAAAGAAAAGCAAGGACATGATTACTTTTCCTTTTGGTAAGTGGTTTTGCTCTTGTGGAGAGAGATGTTTTTGACTGTACTGTATATATGGCAGTTCTTCTGAGATGGCTGGAAAAGCTCTTTCTTTCACTCCTTACAAAGCTGAGTCCTTATCAGCTTTTAAGTTCAGCCTGTCACATTCTCAGGGAGATCCACCACAACCATCCTATTTAAAATAGGTATTTGTTGTTAATTTCTATCTCAGCACTTTGTTTTCATCATAACACCCTTTATAACTGACAGTTCTTTTTTTACATGTCTGTATTTTGTTTTTAATTTTTGTCACTCTCATTCTCTGTAATGTATGCTCCATGATGACAAAGATTTTTACTGTATCACTAATGTCTGTCACATAATTGGATTTATAACTGAAACTTGGTAATTATTGATTGAATGAGTAATTGACATTCAGAACACTATGACTCTAAAATCTTTGCTTTTAACCACTATATTGTACTTTTATCTTCAGCCTCATCTATTTTCACTTCTTGTCTCACTCCCTGGACTCATAATTCTAAAATACATAGCTTTCTATTTTTATTGATCTGTTTGCTTTTCTTTTTTTTATATCCTCATATTATCTCCTTCTTTCAATTGGCAAGCCCTAATCATTGTTCAAGATTCATCTCAGGTGTAATTTTATCCAGAAAACCTTCCTTGATATTTCCTCTTCCTCCATGCTAGATTAGGTAGTACCTGTCTTTAATGTTCTCAGAATATCCTGGGCATAATTTCTGTCACTGCACTTGTCACAATTTCATGTGTTTACCTCTCTCACTATTCACTGAGTAAATGTTTGCAGAATGTAAGTATGGAGAAATATTGCTCAGGACCAACCTATTAATAGAGAGAGTTATGTGAAATTATCCTAATCCTTGAAATCATTTCAGAGATAAAAACAGGTTTCTTAAAAATATTTAACTATGGATCAAGTATATAAATCAGGACTACTATCATTTCTCTGAGCTAAAATGGGTTCAGTTATTTATATTTAGGCTCAGTGGCCATTTTAATTCCATGATAATAGTTACAGACTATAGTCTCACATCAAAGAATAAATGAAAATATGAAAAATAATTAATCTTCAATTAATTTCTAATCGTGACTGATAGCATCAGTTAGGATACTTTTTGGCTGCAACATAGAAAGAACTGCATCTCAAAATGGCTTAAAATTGGATATTTGTCTTAAATAAAATAGCCCAAAGATAAGGTGATCTCCAGGCTTATCTGAAGACAATTTCACAACATAATCAAGTTCTTTCATCTCTCAGCTCTGCATCCTTTCCAAGTCAGCTAGTCTGACTTCCCCCAGGGTGTGAAGATGGCTCTAGAAGTTCCTGAATAACTAGATAAAATTTAGAGAAGGAAGAATGGCTTTCTTTCTTCTGAGTCTTCTTTTTAAGAAGAAAGATTCTTTTTCCAAAAGCCCCTAAGAGACTTCCTCTTATGTATCATTGACCAGAACTGGGTGACTTGCCTGTTTATAAACTAATCACTGACAAGGGTAATAGGATACCAACATTTGGGCTACACTAAATTTTAGAGATGAAAAGAATTAGAAGAATTAAACACTGTACTCAGTATATGCCTAAAAACTTTGTTGTGTTGAAAGAATTAGGAAACAGTTAATTAGTAAAATAAATCAAAATGCAGTTGCTGCCTATTTTGCATGTTGTAAAATCCATAAAAGTCAAAGTTGAGAAGTGAGGTGTGACTATTGCCAACACCACTGTACTTCTTAGATTTCACAAACATTAAACATACCTGCAGATAAAAGTAAGGATCAAAATGAGGAAAGCATATTGAGTATATATCCAGCTCCCTGGTCCTAGGTCACTGTACATCCCCCAAATGTAATTAGCTCACTTTCCTACTAATTAGTTTTCATTTATTTTCCTTATTAACCTCAATTCTAGAGCATTTGTACAGCCAAGATGAAAGATAAAGTCTCTCTATGCTTATAAGGTTTTTCATTTAAGACTGTGGGTGAAAGATACATTATGAATAGTATTGATTTTTTTGACCTCAGTCAAGTGACATGAAAGCTTAAGATTCATCTTCTCCTCACATTTGTCATAAATCTCTGACATGTCAATATTCTATATTTGAATGCTTTGTGCACATTAGCAATATTGTAAAATCATATTGTATTGTGACAAGGCACTAAATTTATTTCAGAGAAGGTCCATTTTAACACTATGCACTATGAATAATAAAGCAGGTATTGATTCTAATGACAGATTATTATGACATTTATAATTTAATTGAAGCAAGACCTTTTTTCATTTGAAATTGGAGTGAGTTGCTAAAGAAAAAAAAGGCAGCACCCTAGTTAGTTTTCCTTGTATTATAATAATGTTCATCATAATTATATGGTGTCAGTACATATATATACATATATATTTATATATATGTTATATTGAGTTCAGAAATATAGGCATACAGTATGTACTTTAGTCATGGCTATTTGGATTTTTAATTCTCCTTAATGATAATAGGAGCAAAGCTTATAAATTGTCTCTCTATGCTCATATAAAAATGGTTATGTATTCCTTCTCACCCCTGGCAAGACTTTCTAACAAAAATGATAACAATGATATCACAATAAAAACAAAATCGGGAGAATTGTCTAAAGAATTAGATTTATTTAAATAGAATAGAAATGTAGTTTAAGGCAGCTGAGTATCCTTAATTGAATTTATTTGAAGTCCTAAGTAGCTATGAAATTTTTGGCTGTAGGACTGCATATGAGTACTCAAGTCACTAAATGATTTTTGGAGTATTAGAATATAACATATGACATATATCCCTATTTAGAATTGAACTGAAATTCCATACATTAAAGAACTAGTCTATCTATTCTCCATGTTGAGCTGTTTGTCATTATTTTTTCAAATTAGACCAAGATTTGTCTTCAAACTCAAACACACAATGCCCCTTTTAAAATTTACAATGTGATATATCTGTAAGTACCTTGATAAATATGCCCACTATCAGAGAGAGATAGATGACTCTTTCATTTTTGCTCTCAATGTAGTAGGTTCCAGTTAAGAAAATAAAGGTCCCAGGGCTTTCAATATAAAATGGGGGTATAATTATCTTTGATCCAATCACCCTTATTTCTGAAGCCAAGCCCAGTTATAAGTAATTGAAAAATAGAAAAGGTCAATCAATTTCCCAGGTAAGTAGGAAACACTTATAACCCAAACAACAATATATGAAGAGAATGCTTTAGCAGTGGAAAATGGAGTAGTGGAAATCATTGATCCTGAAAAGAGAAAAGAATAAAAAGAAATGAGGACAGTTTAAGAGACCTTTGGGAAAACATCAAGCATACTAACATTCACATTTATAGAGGTCCCTGAAGGAAAAGTGAGAAAGAGGCAAAGAACATATTTGAAGACATAATAGCTGAAATTTCCCTAACCTCTGAAAAGAAACAGACATCCAAGTCCAAGAAGCACAAAGTCCCAAACAAGATCAACCCAAAGAGGACCACACCAAGTCACATTGTAATGAAAATGGCATAAAATAAAGATACAGAGAGAAAATTAAAAGCAGCAAGGGAAGAGCAACAAGTTATGTATAAGGAACCTCCCATAAGTCTATCAGCTGACTTTTCACCAGGAACACCATGACCAAGTGGGATTTATTCCCTGGATGCAGGGATGGTTCAATATTCACAAATCAATCAAGTTGATACACTACATTAACAAACTGAAGAATAAAAGCCATATGTTTATCTCAATAGATGCAGAAAAAGCTTTGGACAAAATTTAACATCCATTTATGATTTTTTAAAAAACTCCAGAAAATAGGTATAGAGGGAATATACCTCACCATAATAAAGGCCATATATGATAAGCTGAAAAATAGCATTATACTCCATGGTGAAAAGCTGTAAGCATTTCCTCTAAAATCAGAAACAAAACAAGGTTTCCCACTCTGTTTAGAAACCTTAAAAAATCAATAGACAAATTCAAATAATAATTTTGTATTATAGACATCATTGAATGTGCTAATTTCCTTAATATAAGAATAAGAACTAACCAAGTCATTTAAAAGTTGACAAAAGATATAAAAGGGCAATTTATAGGAAAAAACATATTCTTTTTAAGTATATGAAAAAACATTTGCTTTTACTCATAATTAAGTAAAAATTTAAAACAAAGTAATATTTTTTAACCTATCAAATTTTCAAAAATCAAAATGTTTGATGATGGTCTTCCTTCACTTTGAAGATGCTGTCCTACAAAGTCCTCTCTGATTGGTTACTGTCTGCCTCTGGGGAACAGTTTCTTCTACCCTCTGCTCCCCTCCTCTGCTCTAGACTGGCTGGTATTCCTGCTCCACCTTGAACATATCCAGCAAGGAACCTCCAGACCTTTCTACTTATTTTCCCTCCTTTAGCTGGCCCTTCTGAATCTTTGTGTCTCCTCATCTCATTTAGCCTCATCTCCAGTGTCACCTTCTCCAGAGGTCTTCCTTGACCACCTTCTTAGGTTCTCCTACCCCATCACTGTATCCTCTTTGTCAACTTTATTTTTATTGTACTTTTTACTACCTGAAAATATTTTATCACTGTAATTGTTGACTTGTTTTTTTCATATAATATGAAGAATGTATAAACTCCAGAGTATCAGGGACATATTGTCTCTATCATTCCTCTTAATAGCTCCAGCACCTGGCACAGAGGAGGTGCTCTATATCCCTGAATAAATTCATAATAGCAGCACAGCTTTGGAGAACAAGTTACAAACTGGTCATCTCATTCACTGTTGGAAGGAGTATAAACTGGTGCAACCTAATTAGATAGTAAACTGTTAATATGTGCCTCAAATTCCCTCATCAGTATGGAGATTTTCAATTTTTGTAAAAATAAGTAATGTCCATAAACTTTTGATGCTGCAGTTCCACATCTATGATGAAACTTATTTCTATGTGTGGATTTGACATAGTTACTCGAATTTATTGCAGTAACTGTTTATAAGAACAACACATTGAAAACAACTTAAATGCCTGTCAGCAGAAGACTGGCTAAATATTGGTACCCTCCCAGAGGGGATATTATTCAGCTATTAAAAAATGATGTGTGTGTGTGTGTGTGTGTGTGTGTGTGTGTGTGTGTGTCTGCATGCACATATGTGCAGGCTACTCTAGAACAATCTCCTAGATATAATGTTCAGTAAAAAAATAAAAGTCTAAAAAGCTGCTTATTATTTTTTAACTTGGAAAAGATACACAAGCACATGTTTATATATATATATAACATATATTTATAAACAAAAAAACAACTCATTAGACTAGCTAATTGTAGTGAGAAAGACAAGGTACCTAGGGGACAGGTTGCCTGTGGGAAAAAGAATTAACTCTCGCTGTAAGCCCTTTTGTGCTGTACTTTTTTTTTTTTTTTTCTATATTGATATAACTTATTTGGTGAGTTCTAAAAATTACATTAATAAAAGAAATCACTTTGCCTTCTTTCTTACATATGTTAAATGATTTTTTAATGTTTTTCTTGTATGCTCACATGCAATTTGGGCTTCTTTAACTGTATTTGTCTTATAAATTTTCCCTATTGTTAAAGTGGAACAGCATTATTTTATCTGATTCATTAGAGCTATTTTTGGGGGGAAATATTTATCATAAGTTATAAGTTTTCACAAAGCAGCAATGTTGAAAAAAAACCATGTACCTTAACATAATATAATACATTTTCCTTTCTATACAGTAAAATCATGTAGAAACAGTGTAAAATGGCTTTACACTTATCGCATTGATGATAATGGAAACGGATGCTTTTTAAACTGTGAAACAGTCTTTACAGTGCTTTAAAATAGCCAATTAACTTACACTCCATTTTGGCTTAAGTGATTTGATAAAACATAGAATCACTCCATCAATCCTTAGTCATGAACTCTTGCTCCCTAAAGGTTAATGCTCCATTCTACTTCATTGAATTGAATGTTTCATCTGTTTATATATTAAAGCAAGTATATATTTTAACAAGCATTTTATTTAGCTCTCATTTATGTAAAATGCAATGAGAACAAGGTTGTTATGAAAATAAAATGATGTAATAAATAGTTTGATTATGGGATTATTCTGCCCTTTCTCCCTAAAATGATAAGACAGTATTCTATGAAAGGAAATTGCAGATATAAAATACAGCATTCTGTTTCCATTACTTTATTCCTAATGTTCAGCAAGATTTAATATGCAATATTTTTAAGCTCTCAGCCCAAGCTTTGTAAGTTACAAAACACCACAGGGAAGAGATGTCATGAGCATTATTTTTTTTCTTTTGGCTTTTGTAATGGAGCTCTTATATGGCAACAGAATCTATTCCTTATTTTTTAATGTTATTTCAATATGGACTAGAATTTCCCCCCTTAGTATATTTAGCAGAATTAGTTTTTCAATGAGTAGAAGTAATAGTCTTAGAGATTTTATGCTCATGAATTCCATCTGTAAAGACTGTCCTGCTCAGCCACTGCTGTTCACATGGTGATTGGACAGGTGCCCAAGGGCATAGGCACCATGCAGGGATGCTTTCACCATGACAGTTTGCTCAGCACAGCCACTGTCATCTCATTAGCAGGCATAAGCATTTTTGCCACACATTGATTAGTACAGTTGTACCTGGCTCTCACCATGTCATCCTAAGGATTGGAGTTGGACTTATTTTATATTCCTCCAGGCTTCTGGCCATTTAATCCATGACATAATTTGACAACAAAGTCTTCTCAAGAGATCACCTGGTTCAGGCTCCTGCTTCCAGGCATATCAATAGTTAACGATTGAAGATGAATGGATTTCTGTTACATTTAAAAATAGCTAACGGGGTGGTAGTTCCACAATGTGTAGCTAGCTTCAGTATTCAATCAGTATTTAGTGGAGTGAGATAACTGTTAAAGGAAATATATATATATATATATATATATATATATATATATATATATATATTGCTAGGACTTGCTAGTCTTGTCTACTCCTTCCTTAGATACAACCACAAACAGCCTTAGAGGACCTCCCAGTACCAAGGAGGGTTATTTGAATGGTCCCTTTACTAGTATAAATGTAAGGCACCAACTGTCCTGGAGCCTTTACACCTATTGCCCAGAATATTGGGAGGGAATGAGAAAATGTGTGTAGCGAGCCCAGAAGCCACCCATTGAAAGGAAGCCACATGCTGCCTCACTTTACTTTTTTTTGTAGTGATTGGAAATTCATGATGAATTCAAATCTTCCCAAGTGAGATCAGATGGTAGAAATAAATGGCCCTTTCACACCACAAAGTACTTACCATGGACAGAAAGGGAGCCTATTATGGGCTGAGTTGTGCCCCTCCCCCTCAATTCATATGTTGAAGTCCTAACCCCTAGTACTTCAGTGTGTAACCATATTTGAGATAGGGTCTTTAAAGAGGTAATCAAGTTAGAATGAGGTCACTAGGTTAGGTCCTAATGCAAAATGACTGGTGTCCTTATAGGAAGAAGAAATTTGGATATAGACTGGTACAGAAGAAGACCATGTGAACATGCCATCACCTTATTCTTGGACTTCTAGCCCCCAGAACTGTGAGAAAATACATTTCTGCTGTTTAAGCCCCCCAGTCTGTGGCACTGTGTTATGGCAGCCCTAGCAAATCAATAGTTTGCTAACAGTCTGGAGTCAGTGCGACTAGCCTGACTTGATTCTGGGGTGTTTAAAGACACATCGTGTGGCTGACGTTGGAGGGCTCCTTGGACTCAGTCATGCCAGCACAGTGGGTACTTTGGAAGGACTCGTACTTGAGAATGAAGATAGGGTCTACATTGGCCTTGGGAAGCTGTAACTGAGCATGGTATTGGGGAGAGGAGTCCTCTCCCTCTCCTACCTTATCAAGATAAACTATTTCTAGACCAGCAATAGAGGTGTAGCTCTGCCTCTGAGGGAGGGCATCAGCTTGGGCAGGACTCCCTGCCTTGACAGGGGCATGAAGGTGAAGGCAACAGGGCATTCTGCAGTCTTCCTCCACCTAAAGAACTAACATTCAGTGACTACTTCCCGCCAACACTGATCTAAGCACCATGTGTACATTTCATGTTCGTAAAGTAAAATAGGAAATAAAAACTGTTTCTCTATGAAGAAATTAGGCACAGAGAGCACACTCAAATTGAGATAATTTGAGTTTGTTATTGTTGTCATTCATTCTTTATTTCCTTTTATTTTAAATACAAAATATTTACAAAGGTGTGAAAGGAGAGTTGGGGAGGCACCAAGGATAGGGCAGTAACCTAACGCTGAAATAACTGAGGAGGAGCTATTACCAAACAAAGAAACAGAGAAGGTGTCTTGAGAATAATTTCATGATTTCAGGAGGGACAGCCAACTAAGACAACACGTACTGTAGTGATGGGAGGTAGAAGGAGAATAAATACCCTGACTCTACTCTCTGCCTACCCTCTGCAGTCCTCCTGAGGTTCTCCATTGGCTGAACCCAGTGCCAAAGTCCAAGCACACATCGTGCATAAAGTTAAGTTTCTTAGGGGAAAGGAGAATGGGGAGAAGGGTAAAGAGTGGAAAAAGAGTGGAATTGGAGGGTCAAAGAGAATGGTTAAGACAGTTGCCCAGGGTCACACAGCTAATAAGAGGAAGAGGTGGAACTTGAACCCAGCAGTGAGGCTGTGAAGCCTGTGTTCTGATTTTGCCACCAGTTGCTGAGAGCCAAGAATGGCCATCCCTCTGGCTGCAACACAATCAGCTCTTGGGGTCTATGAGGAACCCTGATTTTCAGGCTTTTGACTGGAACTCCAGCTGTAATCAGGTCTTCCTCATACCATAAATAGTCTGTTTGGAGCTCTGTATTGTAGAATAGGAGATCCTAGAAGAGAAGAGAAAATCACATATCATGATAGGCTCAATGGATAGAATCTGTTTCATATCTGAACATAATGTGTAATTATATTTATATGATGTTTAATAATAGGCAAAATAATCTATGGTACTAGAAATGATTACCTTTGGGGAGACTGTCTAGCAAAAGGCATGAGGGAAACTTCTGTGAAGAGGGGTTTCTTTTGTCATTAGCCGGGCTCTCACTTCCTGCTGTTCAAGCCAGTTTTGCCTTGACAGGTGCTCTGAAGAGACCAACACCTGCCACTTAATAAAGTTTCTGTGTCTGAAGTCACTCACTAAGCCATTACATAACTGACTTTCCCCTGGATATTCAACTTCACCTCCTCTGAATGTTTTCAGTATTTAAGCATTCTGGTTTCCTTCTCTGGACTCTCCAGGTTTTCCAAATCCTTTAAACATAGATAAATTAAATCCTGATATAATCAATTAATCCTGAGCCATGATCTGTAAATTAGTGTAAGTTGTTATTTCCCAGTTTTAAGATTTTCATTGCTGTTAACATCACCCAATATCATTAAATATAATATGTAACTTCCTTTTGTTTACTTTTACTTTTCAATTGACTTCAAATATCAGGGTCCCTTCTGCCACATTTGCTTAATAATTAATTTTACTTTGTGTATAATTCTAATATTTATTTCCTTACAACTTGTTTAACCTAAGGACTGTAAAGTAACAATATTTGCACTTTAGTGTATTATAGTACTCAATTATTTTCTTATCAAGAACTTATGATTGAAGACTGTGCTAGGTGCTCAAGAAACAACTAAATAGGAATAGCAACTATAAACATATGTAATTAATTTGAACACTAAAATGACAAAAATAATAATCATCTTCAGGCAAACCATTCATTATTTTCTCTTCCATGTATATGGCATTGTTCTGAGAGAGGGATATGGTTCTGGCCCTCTCAGCTTTATTCCATATCTATGAAATAAAGGACATTAATGCAAGGAAGGCCAGTTTTACCTACTACTGACCTAAGGAGACTGTGGTAGAGAAGATGGATCCATTTTTAAATGCTTGCACAACAACTTTCTAACAATGTAACTTTGGGCAAGATCCTCAGCTTCTCTGAAACTCTGTTTATTCAGTAGTAAAATGTAAATACTCATTCCTATTTGCATGACTGTTGTGAGAATTGAGAAGATATATGTATGTCAGGTGCTTGCATGTGTTGTGCACCCAAATGGGCAGTTATTACCCAGAGATTCTATCTCTGAACAAATGTTAGTGTTATATATTTTAAATCATTAATGATTCTAAATTGAAAGTTAGGTTCTGAACTCTTAAGTCAGAAATGCTATTTTATGAGTTTTTTATACCATGGTTTACTCTTCCCTTTGCACCATTTGCAGCTTTCTTCCACCTAAGCTAAAGAAAGAAGGAATGGTACATATCTGTCATCAGATAATGTAAAATAGTGGCTCAAGATTTTCCATACTGGGAACTAAAGAATGCAAGAGAGATTGCTTACTCAGACACTCACATATCAATAGTTTTCTCCCAGGAGACCAATATACCTTTCCAAATACGATTTTAGAAAACAGAAAAAGAAGGCTTATTGAAGATAATTCTACTTAACTCTGTGAGATACACCTGAAATAATTAAGGCCATATTTAGAAGATAAAGAATATGCAGTCAGCACCCTTTATATTGTATCCCCTTTGTTAAAAGGGAAACTAAAATCCAAAGCAATTTTCATTCCATAAGCATTGAACAACTAGAGTATATTAGGCAGTGTGACTGCTTGATAAACAATATAAAAAATCCAATTTAAACGGTGCTCTCACGAATTTGACATGGTATCAGCTATGTGACGTAAGATGTTAAGTAACTGTCAGAACTCTTAACAGCAAGCAACATAATCCAAATTTTAAACAGAAAAAAAATCTTAAAGGATATTATGGACCCATAGAAATCTTGATGGGACTGAAGAACCAGAATGGAAGTTAAATATCTGGAAACAATGCCCTGAACACCACAGAAGTGCCTGTAGTGTGAGTCAGTGCCCTGAAACAGGATTGGATGCTTCACTTAATAGATCGTCCTGTGACCCGGGAACCCCTCACTGTGACACTGCTGCAGGTACCACTACCAGAGAGAGGTAGCCCTGTAGGAGCTTCCAGGTCCAAGTGTGTGCCTCTCATGCCTGGATCCTGGGCTACTTGTCAGAACTGCATAGGAGGCTAGGAAGGTGGGTTTCCAAAACTTTGGGTTCTCTATGGGTGGCAGTCACCACCAAGTTTCATAAGAAAAGGAATTCTTCAAACATTGAAATGAATAGATGAGTTCATAATCCAGAATTTTGTTTAAATATCTAGATAATTGTCTAAAATAATGACAAATATCCACTACACTATGTAAAAAAAAAAATACATAGTAAAATGTAAAAGGTTTGTGAAGGGTACCTGGGGGCCACACTGAGGTCGTTCCTATAAACTTAAGGTTTTAGCTTAAGTTTCCTCCAAGAGGGTTTTGTGACCACTTCCCTAGAGAGGATCTATCCTCATTCTTTATACCAGTACCCTGTTTATTTTCTCCATACCATAGATTACAACCTAGTATCTGCTTTTGTGAGTTTATGTTTTCATGTGTCTTCTCACTTAGAATACTTAATCCATGAGTACAATGATTTGCCTGCCTTGAATTCCCAGCACAATTCCTCCCACATAGCAATATGCCTAGTGAGATTTCCATTAAAAATCCTCACAGAACACATGAGATCAAAGATGAACAAAACCACTGTAAAATGAATGGTCTCCTGACCTATAAAATTCTGGTGATGTTAGCAAACCACAGAAAGAAAATATGAATTACAAGTATTCTAGGAATCATAAAAAAAAGGCATACTTTAGAAATTAGGTGATTTTGATGGCAAGAAACAGAAATCTCAACTTGAAAGATCAGTTTCCTTGGGAGCCTAGGAAGGCCCACGTGTAGGTTGACCTCAGCCTGGATTATTGAATTTATCACTGAAGAGGGAAATGGCAGGACTACCATCCTGGTGTGAGGCAGGGCCCAGACCCCCAAACAAAATCAGGAAGGAGAAAAGGAAAAATAAATGCTAGGTGGAAAACCAACAGTGCTTTCTGTATTGACAGCTATTGCACTCTTTAAAACACTGGGTGAAGGAAAAGATAGCATACTCCGAGGATTTCACTTGATTGGTCCCACCAGCAAGTATGTCATTTGAATATATACAGTGAGCATGATAATTTGATGCCTTAAACTCTGGAATCCTGTTTCTTATTTCACTTGCTATGTGTTCAAGATCACTGTACAATTTAGTGATTATGATTAGGCTTTCCAAGTGGTGTGATTACTCAAAGAGAATGTGCTCGCCAGAGGACAAAAGTTTGTGATTCTGTCAGCAGTTTTAGTTATTAGTGTAATTTATGAATGATCATTTCTGGATTTATACATCAGTCTCTTGTATTGCTTTTTTAAAATGTGAGTCAGCATCTCTGAGTCTGAATACATAAAGACTCTGAAAGAGTGATTTCTGAGCCTGAAACGATAAGAGCTGTATCAGTTTGCTAGGATTGCCATAACAAAATACCACAAACTGGATGGTTTAAAAAATAGAAATTTATTGTCTTACAATTTTAGATGCTATATGTTTAAAACAAGTTGTTACAAAAATAAACTCAAAATGGATTAAAGACCTAAATGTAAGGCCAGACACTATCAAACTCTTAGAGGAAAACATAGGCAGAACACTCTATGGCATAAATCACAGCAAGATCCTTTTTGACCCACTTCCTAGAGAAATGGAAATAAAAACAAAAATAAATGGGACCTAATGAAACTTAAAAGCTTTGCACAACAAAGGAAAACATGAACAATATGAAAAGACAACCCTCAGAATGGGAGAAAATATTTGCAAATGAAGCAACTGGCAAAGGATTAATCTCCAAAATTTACAAGCAGCTCATGCAGCTCAATATCAAAAAAACAAACAACCCAATCCAAGAAATGGGCAGAAGACCTAAATAGACATTTCTCCAAAGAAGATATACAGATTGCCAACAAACACATGAAAGGATGCTCAACATCACTAATCATTAGAGAAATGCAACAAAACTACAATGAGGTACCCACTCTCACCAGTCAGAATGGCCATCATTAAAAACATCTACAAACAGTAAGTGCTGGAGAGGGTTTGGAGAAAAGGGAACCCTCTTGCACTGTTGGTGGGAATGTAAATTGATACAGCCAATATGGAGAACAGTATGGAGGTTCATTAAAAAACTAAAAATAGAACTACCATACAACCCAGCAATCCCACTACTGGGCATATATCCTGAGAAAACCATAATTCAAAAAGAGTCATATACCACAATGTTCATTGCAGCTCTATTTACAATAGCCAGGACATGGAAGCAACCTAAGCATCCAGGGACAGATGAACGGATAAAGATGTGGCACATATATACAATGGAATATTACTCAGCCATAAAAAGAAATGAAATTGAGTTATTTGTAGTGAGGTGGATGGACCCAGAGTCTGTCATACAGAGTGAAATAAGTCAGAAAGAGAAAAACAAGTACCATATTTTAACACATATATATGGAATCTAAAAAACAAACAAACAAAATAGTCATGAAGAACCTAGGGGCAAGACAGGAATAAAGACGCAGACCTGCTAGAGAATGGACTTGAGGATACAGGGAGGGGGAAGGGTAAACTGGGACAAAGTGAGAGAGTGGCATGGACATGTATACACTACCAAATGTAAAATAGATAGCTGTTGGGAAGCAGCTGCATAGCATAGGGAGATCAGCTCAGTGCTTTGTGACCACCTAGAGGGGTGGGATAGAGAGGGTGGGATGGAGATGCAAGAGTGAGGGGATATGGGGATATATGTATATGTATAGTTGATTCACTTTGTTATACAGCAGAAACTAACACAACATTGTAAAGCAGCTATAGTCCAATAAAGCTGTTTAAAAAATTTTAAAAACCAAAGCAGGCGCAAAAAAAAAAACACCAAAAACAAGGTGTTAGCCAGGTTGGTTCCTTCTAACAGTTATATAAGAAGAATCTGTTCCAGGACTCTGTCCTTGATAACTGTCTTTTCCTTGTGTTTTTCACGTCATCTGTCTGTCTCTGTGTCCAAATTCTTCCTTTTTATAAAGACACCAGTCATAATGGGGTTGGACCCACCCTAATGACCTCAGCTTAACTAAATTATATCTGCAAAGATCCTATTTCCAAATAAGGTTACATTCTGAGCAACTGGATGTAAGAACTTTAAAGTATGAGTGGGAGTGGGCACAGCTCAACCTATAATAAAGACTAAGCCCTAGATGTGGGCAATGCCTATCAGGGAGGCTCTTTTCAGGCAATTAGCCTGAGGGGGCTTCCATTCAACTCCCCACAAGTTCCAGAAGAGAAGTAAAAGGTTTCTGAGGGCATGCAAGAGAATAACTGGTTACTTCTAGGAAGCCTTTGGGAAGGAGATAGTATCTGTGTTTGACCTGCAAGGTAGGTCAGATTTAGCTACCTAAAGATAATGGAGATATTTAGGCAATGGCTGTTAGAAGAGAAAAGTGAAGCAGAGGAAGCAAGGAGCTGTGTAAGACTGTGATAAGTTCTGGTTGAGAGGGGTTGTCATGGCATGGAAAGAAAAGGATGCTTTGAGAGAGCCTCTGCCATGGAGATGCACAGGGCCTGGCCATGTATGATTAAGGAGTGAAATGGGGAATGTGGTGAGTCATTTGGGAAGAGATTCTCTTCTGTCAGAGTTCCCCTTCACCTCCCACCCTCAAATATGCATAATATTATGAACTGCTCCATCACTCAGGGACACTGTGGGAATATTCGTTATTAATATTGATCATTATATGGGCAAAGGGGATAAAGTAGGAAGTTCTCTCTAGTGATTAGAACACATGTACATTAAGAAAACATAGTTATGTCTGAAATATTTAAGCTAGACAGCTAGGTCATTAGTTAAATGTGTGTGAGTTTTAAATATACATTGGAGACTGAGATGGTACCCAGAGACAATCCAAGGCAAGGAAATCAAAGAAAAGAGAAAACAGATGGGAGGGAGCTCAATAGATATATATGGAATAAGACCTCCAGCCTGGGCAGAGAGAGTCTGACATCTGGGACCAATAGTGTAAGATTCTGGTCATCTTGCCCCATGAACCTCCTAATTAAATAAATAAATGCTCTGTGTGAAATCTTCTTTGAATTGTGAGCCCAACATTTCTTGGACATGCCCCTCCTACTGCAAAGGACTCATTCCTTGACAAGCATCAAGTAAGCACCAAGAGAACCAGAAACTATCATTTTGTTTCTTGAATACCCTTACTATTTTCATATCTGGTTCTGAGGAATGGAAAGAGGAGAGAGAAACAATATCTCATAGCCATCCACCATACATCATCTTTAGTTACTCTTTGTTTAATCCATATCTTACCCTTAGGATAAAAATAAACTGCTAAGAAATGTTAGGAGACTTTGATTAGTGAATTGAAGTTTAGGCTGTAAGCTTGTGTCCCTGGAAGAATAATTTCAATGATACTAAGAAAAATGTGGATACTTGCTCTTATATGGAAGGAAGAATTGAAGAGATGCTGTGGTATAGATAAAGGCTGATTGAATCCAGTGTCTGAGAATGGGATTGTATCATGACTGCCACTTACTGTCACCAGGAATTTGGAGACACCACCTCACCTCTAGCATCAGTTTATGTGTCTGTGGCATGAAAAGCAGGACTAGGTTGATGGTTTTTAAAATCTTTTTTAAAACAGGAAGCCAGTTTATCAAATATAGTCCTACACAAATTCGCATATATATTTAAATATACTATTCAGTTTAAGTGGAGTAGGGAAATCAAGGACTTTTAGCCCCCTTAATTTTGACTTCTTAGTCCCCAAAGCAGTGCTTCATTGGAACCCAGTTATATTATTTTTAATATGCTATCTAGTTCTATAATTACATGATAGTCCTAGTAAGACTTTTGAATCAGTAGTTCTCTTTGGAAAGCACTTTGAGAATTTTGGTGGTGGTGGTGGTAGTGTTGGCAGTTATTCATGGTAGTGACGGGAATGATTGCACAATGTTTTATTATTTTTTATTTTTATTTTCTTCTATTTATTTATGTATTTATTTATGTATGTATTTATTTATTTATAGCTGTGCTGGGTCTTCATTGCTGTGCACGGGCTTTCTCTAGTTGCTGCGAGTGGGGGCTAATCTTCGTTGTAGCACCCGGACTTCTCATTGCTGTGGCTTGTTGAGGAACGTGGACTTCAGCAGTTGTGGCATGCGGGCTCAGTACTTGTGGCTCGCAGGCTCTAGAGCGCAGGCTCAGTAGTTGTGGTGCACGGGCTTAGTTGCTCTGCAGCATGTGGGATCTTCCCAGACCAGGGTTCAAACCCGTGTCCCCTGCATTGACAGGCAGATTCTTAACCACTGTACCACCAAGGCAGTCCTTGCACAATGTTTTAAAATGTAACATATGGATACACGGCAATTTACATATTAATATACATAATGCAAACAAATCTTGACTAGAACCCTTTGATGATCTGAAGACCCAACAGCTCCACTGACTCACCCTTTCCTCTCCTCCCTTGCTCTAAGAGAAGGAAGTGTGTGGCACTCTTATTGCTTTCCTAGCCAGGTTTCCTCAGGAAGAATTTCTGCTGAATTAAATTCATTCCCATTGAATACTGTTCACTTCTGACCATTCGTCCTTATGATTAATACATTATTTTATTCAATAAGTCGCTGTCATTATTAATGTTATACTCAAGTGTATCTTTAGGGTGACTGATTATCTCCTCTCTGATTTATTCTTGATACTGTATAATATAACTGTCAGAGGGCAGACTTATTTAATTCTTAAAATAACATTCATTTATTTTTTTCAACTATTTTATGATAGACACATTGTATACACCATGTCAATTTTTACAACCTGGTGGCAAATATAGGTAATTATCTAAATTTTCCTTAAGTGTGAAGAAACAGTTCTGGGAAGTTAGTTAACTTGCCAAAGGGGTCAGGACTGGGGATTCTACCATATCCTGTATCCTCTGCATTCTTGAGGTCTAGGAGTGAGTGGGTCTGGGGTGGGTACAGAGCAGTGAAGAGGACCCCTCAGTGTGTCTCTTCACTGAGGTCCATGTTATTATTAAAATGCCAGGTGTATTCTATGTCAGTCCTCACCAAATTCACTATTTCTCTCTTTACAGAATATAGATTTTAGTTATATGAAGACAGGTAAACAAGATTACATATTTTTCCCCTTCAGTTCAGATTTTACAATCTCTTTGACTGAAGCTATTTGTAAGATGCAGGTATTATGTAGCTATCATTTGCAAACAGAGTTGATGGTTTTTTAGTACATGTATCTCCAGGCTATTCCTCAAGAATCCAGCTTGCTTGGGCTTAGAGAACAAGGGCAAGGAGACAGTGACATTGGTTACAAAAAACAAAAACAAAAACCAGCCAAGTTCTCCATTTACCCTGGCATGGTAAAAACATGTTCTTATTGCCATCTAAATACATAATTTTTAACTAAAATTGTGGACACAGCATCTCATTGTAGCTGCTTCTCATGTACTTGACTCTGCAGTTTTTAAAAATCCTGTGAAATGCTTTCTTTCATATGTGTTTAATCAAGTACAAAGTAGTACATGTATACCCATATGTTATGTCCAGACAACAAATGATTTTGTCTGTTTCCTCTTAAAGGAGATGTTTAAAATTCAACATGGAAGGAAACTTTTTTTAACCTAAAGTTCCAATCGCCTTTTGAAATTAAGATAAATGACTTTAAAGAGACCATAAGTCTTCTGGCATGTCAAGATTTTTGTTTACAAAGCACTGTCCTAATAAGGTTAACATAAATGAATTTGGAGCAAATGGACTGAATAGCTTTGAAATACACAACTTAAAACATAATGGAAAAAGTGTTTAGTAAAATATGTTTTAGATTTCACTGAATCCCAAATATTTAGATCATAATGGTGAATATCCAACACATTTCACATACACTCTTTCACTCTGAATCGAAGTTATTGATACAACATGTATAATGAGTGTGCCTTTTCGTGTTCTGAAAATATGTTATAATATTCTCTGTTATATTCTATGACCAAGCATATTTAAAGAAAAAAAAAAGACTTAAATAAATAAAATGTATCTTAATTCCCTCAGCATGTATAATGTGAACCTCATTGTTCCATTGAGAACCCACACTATTTATAGTGAGCTTGGTGCTTGGGTTTGACAGGCAGCCATCTGGGGCACTGCAAGAGGCCATTTTGAAAATTCAAACCTTCAATAAGATCAAAGTGTGTACAGAAGTATTAAATTATACCCAGATAGAAAAATATGTGTCCTCAGTCTTTTATGTGAAATTTAGCATTGATACATGCTCTGTGAGTTGTCTTCCATGCATACACATGAAATTCGTGCCACTGAAATGCTGAGAGATGGCTGGGAAAAAAAAAGAATCTAAACTGGGATCACATGTCCTTTCTGGCTTCTAACTGTGGCATTCATCTGACATAATAGAGACTCAGAAACACAGTGCGCCTTCACTCTGCAGGGGTTACAAAGCTGTTCAGTGTAGGAAATCAGCACGTGAATATCTCTTCCCCTAGCTAGAAAATGAAAAACACCTGACACTTGAGAACTGTTAGTACATGATTTGAATGCCATTAGGGGCTGCTCCTACACATTTCGTATTACAGCTGTGGAGTGTGTAACCCATGAATAGCACTTGTGTTATGTTTGCTTTAGAAAACTGTGTTGATCCCTCCAGGCGCTCTATTTGCAAGTACTCCCACATGAGGCATAGAGCAGGGGGGAGCTGAAGCAAACAGATCTGTCTTACAGAGAGACTGTTCTATAAGGAAATATTTTTAGAGGCTGGAGAAATCGGTAACGTACCTCCCAGTCTGGTTGTAACTTTGAAAGACAATGGCCAAGGAGATCTTTTATTGACATGACAAAAATGCTTTGTTCAATGTGCAGAGCTTAAGTTCTATGCAACCATCTCCTTGTGACTCAGAGTTTTAATAAAGTTTGACCCAGCTTCCTTGGATTTAGTTTGTGGAAGGAAGGTTATAACATGAAAGTTTTTCTTTGGAAAAAGTTGCTCTTTAGTGTTTTTTGAACTACTTCTCAAGCTGTGAAAATCAGATCAAGGATGATCTTTTGATACATTATGAGGTTTATATTTCTCTTGAATTCCTTTCAGGATAGCCTTGTTTTAGCACTTCAGGATTGGAATGAAATCTCTTAATTTCTTTTCTCCATATAAAATTCAGTCTAGACCAAAGTGGTATATTTTAGGAATATGTAAGCTGATGACTAAACTTGCTTTTGAATAAATGCGTGCATCATGAAAATGATAGCTTGATTTCAGCTGTAATTTTCTGTTCACACCGCAAATTATACATCTTAGTTCTATTGATAAATTTTGCTTATTTTAGGAATTTTTTGTTTTTGTTTTTAGGTGACTATCAGGATTGCACAGGTATCTGTAAAGGAACTGTGCTTGGAGTGTGGTTGAATGTGAAAGAAATCTGTCAGTTACTGAGCAAAAGCTATTTGATGGTGATTTACATACTTGACTCCATTTAATACACATAACCTCACAGACACTCCACAAGATAGATATTATTATATCCATTTTTACAGATATGGACACTTTGTCAAATTACAGAGGTAGTACATTGCAGAGATAAAACTCAAAGTTAAGTTGTTCTAATTCCAGAGTTCATGCTCTTAAACATTATCCTTTATTGCTTCTACAAATCTCTGTGAAAATTCCTCAGCATTCCCCTCTTTAAAAGATCTTTTCAAGTCTTGACATGACTCTTGCTTACTGAATAGCCCTGTCTTCTTCTTTGCCTTCCTAACAAATACCTAAAGAATGGTCTAGTAAACTTGACAGAGTCCCATGCCTGTGTATAGTGGTTTGCAAACTTGAATGTCTTTAGCATCACCTGGAAAGATGTTAAAAATTACCAGTGACTGATCCTACATTAGACCATTTATGTCAGAATCTCTGGAGGTTGAGCCAGGACATGGGCATTTAAAAAGATTTCCTGATGATTCTAATATGTAGCCAGGGTTCAAAACTTGTGCTATATATTGACATAAATTTTAGTTCTCCACATTTCCTTCTCAGCTATCCTAAAAATTCTAAAGATTTTCTGTCTTCTTGAAAAAGCAAAGCGATGGCATCTTTATATATTTCCACATGGGCTGATCAGCATACCATTCTTCCTAATTGGTATGCTCTGAGGATGTGTCAGATCTGTCTGCATCTATTTACCCTGTTAAGCAACATAGAAGGCAACTGGGGATAAAAGAAAGCAAGGTTAATACCACTTGGTCTTAAAATTTTCTGTCTTTTCTTCCCAACAGTTTGAAGGACTTATCTTTCATTCAGAGGACTTCACCTAACTGCCCCTAGCGTTTGTAACCACTTTTTACTGGGGGAAGGGTTAAGGTATGTAAATCTGTGCAAAGAATCTTTGATATTTATTCATTTCTGCAGCAATATCCTGGCACTGAATCCCTTCCAACCACTGTTACCTCTATGTACTCTTGAGTTAGTTTTTGACTGACTAGGCTCCCCAGCTTGGCTTATGCCAGTCTAAGCCTACTGGACCAGTTCATCAAGTCAGATCTACACAGATCCAGCTTTTCTGTTGGGTGTTGACAAACTTCTTTTCCTCTGTTATTGGCAAAGATGAGGAATCACTGGCACATTTGCCTTTCTTTAGTAATATTTATTGGCAAAACATCATTCCCTATCACTAAAAATGGCAACATCATCAAGGGTCAAATGAACCTAGAAAACCGAGATTTGTCTCAAGAAGCAGTGCTATAAAATCAAGGTTGATGTTAACTGAAAGGAAGCATGTTGTTCTCAAGAAATATATTTTGGAGACTGATGTGACATCAAATTTTCACGCCGAGTGAATGACTGACACTGAGCTTTGGGAACTGAACAGCAGGTGAAGGGAATACTCTGTCTTTTGTTAATTGAGGTACAGCTAAGATTTTCAAGCTGTGCATATCACCTGGTTGCCCCTCCTGCTCTACTTTCTACCGTTTTCCCACCCTATTTTTTGCCCTAAAAGGCTGAGCTACATAGACTGTCTCAGCAGGCTCCCTTGTATTCTGGCTATAAAGTAGGCTGTATGATTATTGGCTGGTGATTGGTTTTGGGAATGAGGATAAAGGAAGGGTATTTATCCTGATTCCTCCTTGCTGAGTCACTGGAAGTTGGCAGCAATCCTTAACTAAAGGCCATGGCTTTCATAAGGAGGCCTCCCTTTAGGGTATTCATCCCAGGTCTGTTTATCTGTTCCCTCCTCTTTTTTAATTGAAGTATAGTTGATTTACAGCGTGGTGTTAGTTTCAGGTGTATTGCATAGTGATTCAGTATTTTTGCAGGTTAGACTTCATTATAAGTTATTATAAGATAAAGGGTATAATTCTCTGTGCTATGCAGTATATCCTTGCTACCTGTTTATTTTACATATTGTAATTTGTATCTGTTAATCCCATACCTTTAATTTATCCCTCCCTCCTTCCCTTTCCCCTTTGGTAACCACAAGTTTGTTTTCAATGTCTGTCAGTCTGTTTCTCTTTTGAATATACATTCACTTGCATTATTTTTTAGATTCCACATATGAGTGATATCATACAGTATTTGTCTTTCTTTCTTTGATTTATTTCACTAAGCATAACATTCTCTAGGTCCATCCATGTTGCTGCAAATGGCAGGATTTCATTCTTTTTCTCGCTGAGTAATATTCCATTATATGTATATCTTCTTTTCCAGTTGTCTGTTGATGGGAACTTGGGTTGCTTCCATGTCTTGGCTATTGTAAATTGTGCTGCTGTGAACATTGTGGTGCATGTGTATTTTCAAATTAGTGTTTTCATTTTTTCTGGATATATACCCAAGAGTGGAATTGCTGGGTCATATGGTAGTTCTATTTTTAGTTTTTTGAGGAACCTCCATACTCTTTTCCACAGCGGGTTCACCAATTTACATTCCCACAAATAATGTACAAGGGTTCTCTTTTTTCCACATCCTTGCCAACATTTGTTATTTGTAGACTTTCTGATCATAGTCATTCTGACAGGTGTGAGGTGATATCACATTGTGGTTAGCTGTTCCCTCTTTTTGTCCATACATGCCTAGGGGAGTTAAATGATGTCCCACTATTGCAGGCCTCAGGGTTCTGCATTATTCTTTTTTTTCTTCTAAACCTGCCTATATTTTTGTGAATAGTTCCTTTTTTTTTTTTTTTAACATCTTTATTTGAGTATAACTGTTTTACAATAGTGTGTTAGTTTCTCTTTTACAACAAAGTGAATCAGTTATACATATACATATGTTCCCATAACTCTTCCCTCTTTTGTCACCCTCCCTCCCACCCTCCCTATCCCACCCCTCTAGGTGGTCACTAAGTACAGAGGTGAACTCCCTGTGCTATGCTGTAGCTTCCCACTAGCTATCTAATTTACATTTGGTAGTGTGTATATGTCCCTGCCACTCTCTCACATCGTCACAGCTTACCCTTCCCCCTCCCCATATCCCCAAGTCCATGCTCTAGTAGGTCTGTGATTTATTCCCATCCTACCACTAATCTCTTCATGACATTTTTTTTTTTTTTTTTTTTTTTTAGATTCCATATATACGTGTTAGCATACGGTATTTGTTTTTGTCCTTCTGACTTACTTCACTCTGTATGACAGATTCCAGGTCTATCCACCTCATTACAAATAACTCAGTTTCATTTCTTTTTATGGCTGAGTAATATTCCATTGTATATATGTGCCACATCTTCCTTATCCATTCATCTGTTGATGGACACTTAGGTTGCTTCCATGTCCTGGCTATCGTAAATAGAGCTGCAATAAACATTTTGGTACATGACTCTTTTTGAATTATGGTTTTCTCAGGGTATATGCCCAGTAGTGGGATTGCTGGGTCATATGGTAGTTCTATTTGTAGTTTTTTAAGGAACCTCCATACTGTTCTCCATAGTGGCTGTATCATTTTACATTCCCACCAGCAGTGCAAGAGTGTTCCCTTTTCTCCACACCCTCTCCAGCATTTATTGTTTCTAGAGTTTTTGATGATGGCCAATCTGGCCGGTGTGAGATGATATCTCATTGTAGTTTTGATTTGCATTTCTCTAATGATTAATGATGTTGAGCATTCTTTCATGTGTTTGTTGGCTATCTGTATATCTTCTTTGGAGAAATGTCTATTTAGTTCTTCTGCCCATTTTTGGATTGGGCTGTTTGTTTTTTTGTTATTGAGCTGCATGAGTTGCTTATAAATTTTGGAGATTAATCCTTTGTCAGTTGCTTCATTTGCAAATATTTTCTCCCATTCTGAGGGTTGTCTTTTGGTCTTGTTTATGGTATCCTTTGCTGTGCAAAAACTTTTAAGTTTCATTAGATCCCATTTGTTTATTTTTGTTTTTATTTCCATTTCTCTAGGAGACGGGTCAAAAAGGATCTTGCTGTGATTGATGTCATAGAGTGTTCTGCCTATGTTTTCCTCTAAGAGTTTGATAGTGTCTGGCCTTACATTTAGGTCTTTAACCCATTTTGAGTTTATTTTTGTGTATGGTGTTAGGGAGTGTTCTAATTTCATACTTCTACAGGTAGCTGTCCAGTTTTCCCAGCACCACTTATTGAAGAGGCTGTCTTTTCTCCAATGTATATTCTTGCCTCCTTTATCAAAGATAAGGTGACCATATGTGTGTGGGTTTATCTCTGGGCTTTCTATCCTGTTCCATTGATCTATATTTCTGTTTTTGTGCCAGTACCATACTGTCTTGATTACTGTGGCCTTGTAGTATAGTCTGAAGTCAGGGAGCCTGATTCCTCCAGCTCCATTTTTCGTTCTCAAGATTGCTTTGGCTATTCGGGGTCTTTTGTGTTTCCATACAAATTGTGAAATTCTTTTTTCTAGTTCTGTAAAAAATGCCAGTGGCAATTTGATAGGGATTACATTGAATCTGTATGTTGCTTTGGGTAATACAGTCATTTTCACTATGTTGATTCTTCCAATCCAAGAACATGGTATATTTCTCCACCTATTTGTATCATCTTTAATTTCTTTCATCAGTGTCTTATAGTTTTCTGCATACAAGTCTTTTGTCTCCTTAGGTAGGTTTATTCCTAGATATTTTATTCTTTTTGTTGCAATGGTAAATGGGAGTGTTTTCTTAATTTCATTCTCAGATTTTTCATCATTAGTGTATAAGAATGCCAGAGATTTCTGTGCATTAACTTTGTATCCTGCTACTTTACCAAATTCATTGATTAGTTCTAGTAGTTTTCTGGTAGCATCCTTAGTATTCTCTATGTATAGTATCATGTCATCTGCAAACAGTGACAGCTTTACTTCTTCTTTTCCTATTTGGATTCCTTTTATTTCTTTTTCTTCTCTGATTGCTGTGGCTAGAACTTCCAAAACTAGGTTGAATAAGAGTGGTGAGAGTGGGCAACCTTGTCTTGTTCCTGATCTTAGTGGAAATGGTTTCAGTTTTTCACCATTGAGAACAATGCTGGCTGTGGGTTTGTCATATATTGCCTTTATTATATTGAGGAAAGTTCCCTCTATGCCTACTTTCTGCAGGGTTTTTATCATAAATGGGTGTTGAATTTTGTCAAAAGCTTTCTCTGCATCTATTGAGATGATCATATGGTTTTTCTCCTTCAGTTTGTTGATATGGTGTATCACGTTGATTGATTTGTGTATATTGAAGAATCCTTGCATTCCTGGAATAAACCCCACTTGATCATGGTGTATGATCCTTTTAATGTGCTGTTGGATTCTGTTTGCTAGTATTTTGTTGAGGATTTTTGCATCTATGTTCATCAGTGATATTGGCCTATAGTTTTCTTTCTTTGTGACGTCTTTGTCTGGTTTTGGTATCAGGGTGATGGTGGCCTCGTAGAATGAGTTTGGGAGTGTTCCTACCTCTGCTATCTTTTGGAAGAGTTTCAGAAGGATAGGTGTTAGCTCTTCTCTAAATGTTTGATAGAATTCGCCTGTGAAGCCATCTGGTCCTGGGCTTTTGTTTGTTGGAAGTTTTTAATCACAGTTTCAATTTCAGTGCTTGTGATTGGTCTGTTCATGTTTTCTATTTCTTCCTGGTTCCGTCTTGGCAGGTTGTGCATTTCTAAGAATTTGTCCATTTCTTCCAGGTTGTCCATTTTATTGCCATAGAGTTGCTTGTAGTAATCTCTAATAATCTTTTGTATTTCTGCAGAGTCAGTTGTTACATCTCCTTTTTCATTTCTAATTCTATTGATTTGAGTCTTCTCCCTGAATAGTTCCTTTATTAAACTATCTGAAACTATCCAGTTTGAGTGTGCCATCTCCAGGAGATAATCTTAGAAAGAACATGGAGCTCTAATTTCCTTAGAAGCAATCCTAAATATCATGGCATCATTAAATTTGGTTGTCTCTGATAATTTTCTTGGGAAGCAGTCATCTTAAAATCTAGGTAGGAGTGTTGGTTATTTTTTGAGGCTCTTTTCCTGGCTTAGTATTTCTTCTTCCTTCCTTCCCTCCCTGCCTTCCTACCTTTCTTCCTTCCTTCATTTCATCTTTCTTTCTCTCATTTTCTCTATCCTCCCTTCCATCTCTTGCCTTCTTTCTTTCTATCATTTTTAATCTTTTTCTCCCTCCTTCCCTCCCTCTCTCCTTCCTTCCTTTCTTCTACCTGCCTGCTTTTATTTGCTATTTTTCTGAGAAAATTTTGATATTCACAGTTAGTTTTGGTCTAGGAGTATAAATTTAGGAAAGGGAAAATTATAGAGCATTTTCAGGATCATAACAATATTGATAAATCCCTTTTTTTCAGATAATGGTTACAAGAGATTTACTGTAATAGTTAACTATTGAAGTTTGGTCTTATACTAATTGTTAATTTTGATTGCTGAGTGTTTTAATTTATCTACTTTCTAGGTACATAGTAATATTGTACTTTTGGACTCCCATATGTTTGAATGTGGTCTTGTGACTATTTCTGGCCAATAATTTGTGAGTGGAAGTGATGGTGTCACATTTAGGCTGGATCATTTAATGCCAATACAGGACCCTTCAGAGTTCTTACAGTTTACAACAATGATCAGAAATGTTGCAGATAGCGCCTGTTCCATCAGTTCAAGTCTCAGTAAAGATTACCTGGAATGGAGCTTTAAACAACTTTGATCTCACGTAGTTGGAGTGAGAAATTTTTTGTTTTAAGCTAGCCTATCTAATACATACTGTATTAGTCAGCTCAGGTTGCTGTAACAATATACTCTAGACTGGATGGCTTACACAACAAGACAGTTATTTCTCACAGTTCTAGAGGCTGGAAGTCAAAATCGAGGTACTGGCATATTCACTTCCTGGTGAGAGCTCTTTCCTGGCTCCCAGATGGCTGTCTTCTTACTGTGTCCTCACATGGTGAGGAGAGTGAACTCTCTCTCTTCCTTTTCTTACGAGGTCCACCCTTATGGCTCATCTAAACCTAACTACCTCCCAAAGGCCCCACCTCCAAATACCATCACATTGGGGATTAGGGCTTCAATATGTGAATTTTGAGGGGAAGGTACACAAACATTCAGCCCAAAACACATGCTAAGAAATACTACCTTGTATAGTTAGATTATCCCTAATCATGGATTTGCTCTTTTTTATTTGTATTTTCACATACTTTATTGAGTAGAACAAAAAAGGGTAAAATTGTGGCTAGTGAGCTAAAAGAATTACGTGTGGGAATATGTTTTGCAAAATAGATGCCAAATTGGTAACAGGAAGGATTACTGAGAGTGACTCTTAGAAAATGAGGATACTTTGTGCCTAAGTACATACTAAGTTCTGATATTGGGAGACGAAAGGGGTTGGGTACCTAATGTATGTTGAACTGTGGCAAGAATTTGAACAACATTTAATAGTCACAACAATCCTGCAAAATAGTTACTCTAAAAACACCCACTGTCTGCTGGGTATTATGATACATGCTGGAGATATAGCAGTAAGTAGAATAAACAAGGTCCCTGCACTCAGAGAACACACCTAGGAGCATACAGGAAAGACAACAGGAAATTACGATAAAGAGTGGTGGGTTCTGAGGGAAGAGGAAGGAGCAGATGCCCTGGGAGCAGGTAGAAGGGGTGTCTAATCCTGATTAGGGGCACCAATGAAGGATTCCTGGAAGAGGGCATGTCTAGGCTGAGACGTGGGAATGAATAAAAGTTAGCCAAGTAAAGAGAAGTTTTCTAGACATAAGGAGCAATGTATATGATGGTCCATAAGTAGGAGAGGGCCTGGCGTTTCTTAGGAACCAGAAAAAGTGTAACATGGCTCTTTCTGACATTGTACAGACACAAAATCTGGCTTTCTAGAGACTGCCTAAAGGTTTGGGAAACAGACTCAGTGGTGTAGGGGAGTTAATTGCACGGAGAACAATGGGAGACTGGAAAGAATAGACTGGAAAGAATAGAGATATGTACTGATATATTTCTTCTCTATTCCTCTCTCTAAAATAAATAATGGTGATGGTGGTGATGATGAAAATGACAATGAAACATGAAACATTTACTGAGAGCTTAGTATATATCAGGTACCATTCAAAGCACTTTATTACTTTTAATCCTCAAAACACCTCAAAATCCTAATATACACAAGAGAATTTGAGTAACTTGCAAATTGTGGCACTTTTATTATGTGACAGAGCCAGGCTTTGAACTAAGGTCTGCTGAACTGACACTATTCAGTCAGGTGGAGGCTGGGCTGACTGCTAGAAAGAGATAGTCTAAATGGGTTGGTGACTACCTGATAAAAATAGCACTTAAGAAAAGCAGATGGAAATTGCCAAGCACTATTAAAATTTGTAACTAGGTGATAGATTTGGTCTTGTGTGATTTTTTTCCCTACATTCTTGAGTACAGGGTTACAGTTTCAATGGTGCCTTAAAGTGTATGCAGTAAAACACAGCTGGTAACTGACTTTAACTATAATTATTGGCCTCTTACCAGTATTTAAAGATGCATTGCATGGATCAGTGCTTTGAACTTTGCTTTTTAGTTTTTATCAACAGTGTACCATTACTTTCCTAAAGACCTTTTCTTCACCTTTATTTAGATCTTGCACTGGTCTATAATTACATGAAACTGAAAATTCTTTATGGATTGATTTCCATAAATTACAAATATGTCATGTGTTAGGTTACTAGACAAAAGGTCAGCAAACCAATTTGTTACACCAGTAGCACATTTACCAGAGCTTGGACAGTGATCCATTTGTTGAAAGCCTTCTGGTTTTAACTCTTTATCCGGGATTTCAACTGAAACAAAAATTGTATATAAAATGGAATTTAAATCACTCTTACCCATAATAGTTAGAAAATAGCATACTTTTGGGTATGAGTACTTTTGTGAATTGGTCTTTGCTTGCAACACATCTATTTTTAGTTCAATTTTCTGTGATAGAGAATAAATATATGGTATTTTATAACAAACTAAATATATCAATTTCAAATTAATCCTACTGTCAATAAAAAAGTAATGTCAATATATTACAATAGAAATTTAGTAAAAGGAATACTAGTAGCTTAGTGTTAACAATAATGAAATATTACACATTATGCAACTGGAAAATTAAGCCAGATTCTCCCAGTGCCTTGAGTGGTCCTTAGTAATCAATTAAAAATGAATTCAATATAAAAGGATTTAAATGGCACAAATGAACTAATTAAGTTTCAAAGGGAAACCTATATTCTGTCTGGCAGCAGCTTGTTTGGAACAATATTCATCAAATGATTTTGATATTTTTCTATTCTGCAAATGTAAACTCAAACTTTTGGTCCTTCCCTTAAAAATTTCTTTTTCTGTTTTGAAACCTGCAATAACCCTTATATCTACAAATAGCATCACATTTTTCAATTATCCTAGAATTGAAATATTGTAGTTATTATTGACTTCACTTCTCCCTTGTTCTGTCACGCTATGATATGATGTCAAGTTCTGCTTTTCTGGTCATAGTGCTCCTATCTTTGTCCTCTTTTTTGTGCTGGTCACCAAGATCAGAGATCCATTTTCTCTCATTTTGATTATTAACTGTTTTTTCCTGCCTGCAGTCTATAATACACATTGATATTAGATAGTATTTCTGGGACATAGGACTATTCATGCCATGCCTTTCCTCAAAACATTCTACTGCCCACAAGCTGGAGTCCCAAGCACCCTGGCATAAAATTCAGGGCATACTACATTCTCATCCCAGGCTACTCTATCAAATTTCTGTTTCAATTGTTGATTCTTAAATTTCTTAGATTACTCATCACCCTCAAGTTATGCATTGTTCATTTGTGTCTTTGCTTATTTTTGAAATTACTAGCTCTCATTTTTGCCCATCAAAATCTTTCCTTTACTTTATAACTCAATTTTATCCCATGTTTCTACATAACAGTTATGATATTACTTATAATCTACCAGTTATTTGGGTATGTTTATTATTATTATAACTATATGTCCATTGTCTCATTCTCCACATTATCTCCATTGCATATATTTTATGTGCCTTACTTTAAATAGATGAGAGACTGATGTTGACAGTTTAAAAAGCTTCCCAAGTTCCCATGGCCAGCATTAAGAGAGCACATCAAACTTGGATCAAGTGACTCTAAAGCCTTAGGACCCTTATATTCTGTGGCTTTCCATAGCTACTTCCATTACATATATACATTGCCCAATACATACGTCTACATACACATGCATACACTACTACTGCAGTAATATAGATGGTAGATATAATTATTGTAATGTTAATTTAGATCACTTTGGTTTGTCTTATATTTTTCAGAAATATTCTGACCCCTAGTCTGCCAATTAATGGTACATTTAACAACTAATTTATTTTATATATTTCTTGAGTGCCTTCTTGATGAAAGATGCCTGCCGTGCTTCACCGTACATATGAAGGAATGAATGCCTTTGAAACTTGAGAGTGTTATCACCAACCTGATTGTTTATTTTTCGAATACCTGATGGATTCTGCCTTTTGTGGTTGGATTTATAATCTGCAGTAGGTTTCTCAGAATAAATTAAAGAGGCTGACATTGGCATTGAAACAGAGCTGCTCTGGTTCTTTAAGAGCCTTGCTTTACTTTGAGTGACAACTAGGAATAACGTTCAGTAGTGCCCTGGCCACCTCGTGCTGATGTAGGGGTAAATGCGAGCAGTGCATTAAGTCACAGAGAGTCCAGGATGGAGGGAAATCATGGGTGTAACATTCAAGCTGTGAGGTAGCTTTGGTTTGTTTCTCTTCCAATTGAGAATCTTCTGTGTGCTTTTTTTTTCAGTCATTTTCCTCTCTACACTCTACTTTGCTAATTAAAATTCTAATCACTCTGACAGCTAGAGGTAGGAAAAAAAAATCATTCTTCCATGCTGGAGAATGTAATTTCAAGGTGTTTTAGCTGCCAAAGAAACAAACGGAAATTAGACAAAGAAGCTAGTTGTCATAGGAGGACAAATGAATTTTGTTTTCCCATTCTGCCTAAAAATAAATGAAACTTTAGCAAAGACAACGCACTTCTTTTTGGCATTATAATAATTCTAAACACATGAAGTTTAAACAATATGCTTTATTTTTCTTAAAGGTTTTCTGATAAAAATAGTCTTTTATACATTTGTTCATGTCAAAAATAATTCACTGTTCTTGGGGTGAAATGAAGTACAACATCAAAAGTTTGACTTGGTCTCTGTGATATGTTGTTTCTGAAAGTGTTTCCTTTTAATCTTTGATTTTCAGATCTTCATTAAACATTTAACAGACTAGAAGTCCATATTTAGAACAAAGAGAGATTTGTGGTATTATTTTCTTTTTTACTGATTAAAAAAATTTCTAATTTCTTTATTGGTATGTTAAACGTTTAATGCCAACTTGTCCAGAAGGGTTAAATATAATTGCATCCAAAATGTACTTGAAAATGAGTTTTCTGGAAAGGTAGATTTCCTGAGAAACTTTCTAACTAAATTAATAATTTAGTTACTAATAAATTAGTAATTAGACTGTATTTCAGATATGTCTACCAGAGATCCAGAAATAGTGTAGGGTTGGGAGAAGTTACCAAATAAGCTACTGTCTGAATTGACTGACATTTAACTGATTGCTTAATTTTACTAAATTGACTGGACATTTGTTAAAATACAGTGAATTGGCAGCCTGATCCAATGTTATATAAATCTAATTGAATATATGTTTAAAAAAAGATGCTGCTAATCAACAGGCATCATTGAATGCGCCATGCTAGACATCCAGACACACACATAGGTCTACACACAACACAAGGCCTCTAGGATTTTGTAATGTAATAAGATCATTTATAGTGTGAAATAATTTTCAAAAATAAGGTACTGAGGGCAATTCAGTTTTCAAATTTTTATAACCTCTAGCCAAATGAGGATTTATTTATAATTTATTTATTTTTATTCATTCACTCATTAATTTCATGACCAAAAATTAGGGAGGATAAAACTATACTGATTAAGTAAAACTTATATTCAATGACGGTTGCAACTAGTCTTTTAAGTCCAATTTCATTATTTTTATTTTATATACACGTATGTTTTAGAATCAGATATCTAGTATGATTCTTTATTAAAGTAAATCTTCAGGTGTTATTTTATTAATGAGCCAAACTACGGTTTTTGTTGCTATTGTTGAACGATTGATTCACTAAGTATATCATTCAGTACATAAGGATTTAACAACACTCAGATAACAAAGAATTCATAAGAACTCAGTACTTTGTGTGTATGAACTCAAGAGGTTTATATTCACAGAAATATATGGTGAGAGTCCTATAGGACTTGTATGTTGGTATGAAATATTAAAATCAACAAATTGTCTTTTTTTAATTTGTAAAGTTTTACACAATCATGAATGTATGATTTACTGTTGTTTCATTGTAAAATGTTTTTTTAACAGACAGTACTTTGAAGAAGACAGCCTAACAGAAATTTCATGGATAGGGACAGTACAGATACTGAAGCCAGTGAGTTGAGAGAATATGAAATTAATCATCAGATTTCCCAAAACAGAAAAAAAAAGTCATATCTATGAATATCTCAGTATCTATTGGCAGTGAATTAGATAACAATTTAACTTTACAACAGAGTATTTGGGGATCATATCTCAGATCTGTCAGTAAATACCTGGGTTGTCATGAAAAAAATCATATAATTTCTCTGAGCCTCAGTTACCTCATCTATAAAATGAAATCAATAATACCATCTCCCAAACAGTAGCTACGAGCTACTTATTTTTCTGTCACTGTTATGTATCAATACAAAGGAATAAGGCACACACTAGCTATTTTGACTAAAAACCTGGACCACTTACAGATTTTTACTAATAACTGTGACAAACTTTTGTACTGTCATAGAATACAAACTTTAATGCTAAGTATTGAGAGAGACAAAGGTGAACAAGGTAGCATCAGTGACCTCAAGAATCATTTAATAGTACAGACAGCTATGCACATGAATAATTTAATAAATGAGAGAGGTACGGAGTAGCAGTTGAGTAGGCAACAACATAACTTTTATATTATAAATGCAAATAATTGTGTTACTGTGTTATTGTTTGCCTGTTTCCACTTCTATCCCAGTAGTTAATTTTAATATTATCTGGGAGTCCAACATGGTCATGCACCTTAAGTCGTATTGAGCTTGCCTACTCAACCTATAACCCCAGTCAATTAGAATATTTGCAGATGCTCCAACATGACTTCTGGCCAACAAGGGGTAAGGTAAACATAATTTTCTTCTAAACCAGGAGCTGCCAAGATTTCCCTAAATCAGAACACTTGGAGAGCAAAAGGGGAACCATTAATAATCATACTGGAAAAACAGCCAAAAAATATAAAAACAGAATTTATAGTTACCTTACTCAGCACTTACTTACTCAGAGCTCATCTTTTGGAAATAATGATGGTGACTTTCAATCTAGTTTCTGCCCATCTCCTAGTTCAGCCCTAACTCCTATTTCGGCATTTCTCCTGCCCCTTGGATTTGGACTTTGTATTTGGTCAACCTAGACTCTGCCTCAAAGGGCTTGCCTCTCCTAATTCCTGTGCTTCTTGAAGCACCATACACTCTTGGGGAAGACACTGTGCTTCATTCCAGTTTCTTGGCCCTGATCCCTAGCACCAATATGTTTGGCCACTAAGGGCAGCCAAGTCCACAGTGCTATCCAGTAAAGCATCATTTGAATATCAGATCCAGGGCTGAAGAAAAGGCTGCACACTCTGATTCATTAAGAGTGGGAAGTTAGTTTACTTAAGCATACAAAAATCTAATGATGAAGATTTATGTATGTTAAGACCAAACATCCAATTTTGGGCTATATTATTATTATTCACAGATGTCTTTCTATTTGATAAATTTTATCATAAAAAAGTATGTTATTTAAAAAAATCTCCTTGGTACCTGAAATATTTATATTTTACTATCACCTGTTTATAGCATTGTCCTGAGTACACAATAAAAATGGTTTAATTTGATGCATACTGTGATATGGTACACAGAGAAAGACAAGAGCGTTCATCTGAACTCGACTATGTATTTCCTGTATAACCTTGAACAAGTTGTTTAACATATTCGAAGCATAGGGGTAGTGATAATATCTGCTAGTATCTTTGTGGATATAAATGCTAAAAAAATTGAGTTTATCTCTCTCCTTTCTTTTGCCATTTCTAATTCTATCTGATTGACTGTGTTTCTATCTCATCTATCTATCTCTCAATCGACTAATTGATTGATTGATCTGCTTATCCATCTATCTATCCATTGAGGGGGAAACACCCTCATGTAGTTGACCATTATTTATAGTCTGTGTTTTTCACCATATCTTCTCTCCCAACAGTCATGGATCAGTGAGAGCTTTCTCTACACATAGTCCTTAGGAAAAAAGATTGGCGTAGTTGAAAACAAATCAGTCATTGCACTAGCTCAGCTTTGAATTTCAGGAAAGTCTTTTTTCCCCCCTGGTTTTAGTGTATCAGGGTAGACAAACAAAAATAGTCTTGCAATCCATACTTTTCAGTCATAAGATTCAAGAATTTGAGAGAAATTTTCTACATTCCAAAAATAAGACATCAAAATCATCTTTGATATCAAGAACCAAAGTCTGCTGATCATAAGCCATAGAACTTATGAAAATTAAACACATATGTAGTAGTAAAAAAGCAGGGTGTGTCATGAGAGCACTTTATTTTTCCTTCTTAGAATGAGGTAAGAATTAGATGGCATGTTAAGAGGAAAA
The DNA here is from genome assembly GCF_026419965.1 of Kogia breviceps. Lineage (NCBI taxonomy): Eukaryota > Metazoa > Chordata > Mammalia > Artiodactyla > Physeteridae > Kogia > Kogia breviceps. The sequence goes on along the minus strand of NC_081313.1, from coordinate 103,956,555 downwards.
GTAAGAGAGGAGGGCATCAGGATCAGACAGAGCTGAGAGTCTTTGAGAGGTCCCAACTCTACCTTTCCTTGGAGTTGATATCCTAGCAGGCGGTGGGGAAAGGAGTGATTTGAGGAAATGTGGTTAAGTGGTTAACCCCATGATGTTTGGGACTCTGAGGCAGAAAGGACTCAAGATCTGTTTCCTGACTGTAACCCTAGGAGGACTCAAACTTGTTTGGCATCCAGCAGCACTATGGGAGTCTTTAAAAGAAGGCAAATGGACTCCAGACCAACAGAGCCTGAGATGACCACTAAGTTTTCCTTTGATTCATCAGAGTTAAGAGGAAATAAGAAAGGGAGCAAAAGGCGCCTCCAGAACAATTTTCAGCATAATTTTAAAAACGTCATTAAGGTATTGGGGAAAACCAGTCCCAGCCCATATCTCCAATGATATCTCTGCAGTTTTCACGTGTCACGGTGCCTGCCACAGCTTTCCATGGCTTACAGCCTGAGATGCAGCTGTCGTTCCTGAGTTCTGAGTCAAATAATATGGAAATCAGTCCCTCAGATAGCCCAAAGAAAGGCCAGAATGTTGCAACCAAGTTCCACTTTTTTCCTTCTTGCCCAAGGGAAGGAACTTGAAATTGAGCAGTTTTCTTCAGACCATGTCATGCCACTGTGGGGAGAGAGTGAAGTCGGGGCAAGCAAAAACACCATGAAATTTTCTACCACTTTGGTATGGCTTTTTCTTGATTGGCTGTTTGTTTGATTGCTGCAGATCTTTGACTAGTTTCCAGAGCTTCTCCAAACCAGTTTTAGTCAGTGTGTTGTTGTTTACATGCTTCCATGGTGGAATGAGAGCCTGGAGCTTCCTAGTCTACCTTCTTGTTATCATCACCCCACTAAAGGTATTCTTGATCCATACTTTATATGTTGTCTAATAAACACTTGTGAGATTAAAATGAAGTCCCTTTTGGGCATCCAGAGACTCAGTAAGTTTACCAGTCACAACCTCTTCTTGATAAATACCGCAATAGAATTTTAATAATAAAAATAATAATAACTCAAGGAAGAGAAATCAGAGAACAGTGTTAAATTAAAAAACACAGAAAGCATATGAATATGTTTTTAAAATATTGATAAGTAATGAGAAACATAATAACAATTTAGAATAAATCCAAGATAACTGTAGAACAGTGGTTGATTGCAGAGAAGACTGGAGCAGCAGAGAGAAGTGATGGCTTGCTGTATTCTTGTGTTGTTCAGGATGGAGGTTGTAATTTATCCTAGGTAATGATAGCAAAATGGGATCTTATATATCTGGCAGAAATAATATGGCTGAGATTAAATGCAGTGATCCTTAGTAAAGTCCTATAAACCACAACCAGTAGAATATTACATTATAATATGCAGTGTTGGAGAAGTATAGTGAAATAGGTGACCTGATACATTGTGAGTAGAAGTGAAATAGCTAAAGCTTTTCTGGAGAACAATTTTGCAGTATTTATCAAATTTTTAAATATGTAAACTTCTGCCTAGCAATTCCACTTTTGGAAAAAATACTGGTATTTTATCTAAAGAGACATATAAATCTATTATTAAAGTATGCTTCCTAATATGAAAAAAGGAAACATGTTCATTAGATGAATTATTGTGGATTTTAGTGAATATGTATTATGATATACTATTTATCAGTTAAGCAGAATGAGATACATCTACATAGAAACTGCTCCATGACACATTATTAAATTAGAAAGCAAGTAGTAGGAGAAGCTACACATTATGATTGTATTATATAAATAGCAAGGCAACACCACATATGTGTATTTGTGTTTGCAAATGCATGGGGAAATCTAAGCTATACTAAGAATTAGTGACGGTAATGGGATTGGGATAGTCTTGGTGAACCAGGAGACTTACTTTTTACTATATGTGCTTCTGTATTATTTGAATGCATTGTCTAATGTTTTGGAGTAACAGAAATAAAATCATATTAAATCAAATAACCAGTTTGGAAAAATATGACCACCTATCCACAAAGGTAATTTATGTTTGTCATTAACATGGCTGAAAGGAGCTAGCTACTGTTTTTTAATCTAAACATTTCTTCTTATAGGTTTTGGCATAAACACAAAGTAACCTGGTCCCTAGGGTCAGTCATGGTATTCATTTAGTATTAGCAAATACATAGAAGTAAATTTATGTCTGGTATGGGAAGAAAAAGAATGCAATAACTAAGTGGCAGGCTAAATCAACAAATAGAAATGTGTATACAATTAAAATTCCTTAGATCAACAAATTCCAAACTAAGGCTAACTCCAAAAATAAGTACAGTATTTGATACAGTATTATCTTTAATACAGTATTATCTTTAATTGATACAGTATTATCTTTAATTGTTCATGTGTGTTTTTGTTAGCTCATAATTATAACATAAGGGATTCTATGGAAAAAAATGATTATACACACAGTCTTTTGGGAGGACAGGAACAGAGTTTTGGCATCACGGCATTCTCAGCTTTGGAACACCCCTTCCTCCATTTCTTTTAGCAGTCAGCAAAATAGGCTGACACAAAGGAATGCCTGCCAAGGAACTTTAGGAGGAGGCAGTTTTCAATTAACAGGGGCCAGAGAAGGTGATAACCCCAAAGGGTACTGAAGAGAAATTAACATGGAAAAGCAGTTCCACGCTTCTGTGGGTCCCAAAAGGCCAGCCGTATTAGTGGTGTCTGTTCTGATTGAACTTTTGCTGTGTCTTTTTATTGATTCACTTGTCAGAATTTGACAAAAGGACCGCTGTCCATCACTTGCTTGCTCAGAGTAGAAGGCTATGGCTAGAAACTTCTTCCTTGTACAAGCTGATTGCAGGGTGAGAGCTGTCGTTTTGGTTATCATTTTACAGAAATGATTAATGTTGTTGGGCTTTATGTAAGAATTAGGTGTGTGTACACACACATAGCCCCGCAGGCTTACTTACCCTGGATTGTTGAGCCTCTTTATTCTCTTACTTCTCTTTGCCTGTTTTTTCAGAAAACTCCTTTAATTATTAAAATGTTTTAAAATGCAATTTCAGGGCTGATAATTACACTGACAGTTGCAGACACTTTTTTTTTTTTTTTTTTCCTGCCATTTACCAAATCCTTGGCTTAGGAAACATTTTAAAAGAATAATGTCCGGTGAATAAATATTTCCAGTTTCTCTCCCAAGGATGAAAATGAATAGTAAATAAATAAAGCATGTAAAGAGCCTGTGAAATCAGCTCATGTAGTGAAGAGGAGAAGGTGGAGGGATTTTCTTTTCTTTAACTGCAAGAGGGTGCATTGAGCTGGCAAGCCAAGGTTGGGACCCAGGAGAGCTTTTGTCCTTTTAACCCAGTGGGAACAGAAACATTCTTTAAAATATTTTAAGAACATTTTAAACACTGGGTGGATCTTTTTGCCTCTAAGAGAACCAAGCTTACTCTAGAATTCTGTGTAAGTTTACCAATTTCAAACTATGTGTTTTCTAAAGCAAGGGCAGACTTCCCACACTTCTTTTAAATATGTAATGATAATTATTTTTTCTAAATTCAAATAGTATTATTATTTAGTTACTTGAAACATAGTATTTGTTAAGAACACTTAATAAGAAAATAGTAAGGTCATCAGGAACCTGGTCATGATACATTCCATAGGGGTTGTTTTCTTTTTCCTTTTTCTTTTTTTAAAATTTTGAATCCATTTATAAAGAAATGACTCACCAAGAGTTACATATCACACACATCCCAAGTTAATGAGCATCTAGAACTGTGTGTCTAAATTAGCAGCCATTAGCCACACTTAGCAATTTAGCACTTGAGGTATGGCTAGTCTAAATTGAGATGTGCTGTAAATGTGAAATACAAAGTGGATTCTGTAGATGTATTATAAAAAAACAGAATGTAAAATATCTCATTAATAGCTTTATTTTGATTACATGTTGATATAAGAATTTCTTTGATATATTAGGTTAAATATATTATTAAAATTAACTTTACCTTTTATAAAACTTTTAAAGTATAGCTTCTAGAAAATTTAAAATTACATATCTGTCTCATCTTTCTATTGTACAGTATTATTCTAGGCAATAGTAAAAGTTACTATTAATCATTTACTTTATGACACATGCTGTATCTGGCACTTGATATGCATTATCTCATTTAATCTCACAATTAACCATTGAGATAGATGTTATTATTACTTATATATAGACAAGAAAATTAGGTAAGAAGAGTAATTTACTCACATAAGAGTATGCAACTATGTAAACTATCTCACTTTCCCTTCAATAAATAATTATTTTTGACTGTCTACATATATTACACATAAGACATGATACTGTGCATGGACAATGTACTATAATTAATTACTCTATGATGTGGACTAGTACAACTCTAGATGGATTTAGAAGGATTGAAGATTGCCAAATTAATTTTTGCAAGCTCTATTTAATTATATGTATTAAGTTAAAGCATTAAAGTGATCATGGAAATCCCTATTTGCCATGGTAGGAAATGGTTTAAAGGCATCTGTATTTGTAAAACTACAGAGAAGACACTACATGAAAGAGACTGACAAGTAGTGTTGAATTTAGAACAAACTCTGATTTCAAATGTAAGTTCAAATGTAAGGTTTCAGACCTATGTATCTTTGGTATGGGGAGAATCAGACAGCGGTTGTAGATCTAGACAGTTCATATTTTCTACAGAGCTGGAAGTACTTTGTGGAGCACAGTATACTTCTCAGCTATGTCAGGTTAAGAGAAGAGTCAGAAGCTGGGGAAGGAGGAGGAAGAGAGAATGAGAGAGACAGAGAGAATGAAAAAATGAGAAATAGGTGAATAAAGAGTAGTTGTTAAATATTTGTCTTATACCACCTATGGGAAATCACGACTCTTCTTTTAACAATAAAAAGTATTAGAAAATACTGCATACTCGTGGTCAGAGAAATTCCTTGGTCAAAGATATAAAGGTAGAGGATGTGAAAGAATAGATGGAAAATGCTTTTTCTTTTTTAATTGACTTTCTTCAGACTATAAGGCATGAACACAAAATAAGGGAGATAACATAAGAAACTATTCTGAGATATGTGAACATTCTTGAAATTTAAGGCCTAGTTTCTTGTATATGATCTCATGAGCATCTGGACAATAGGAGAAATTTTTGAGAGGATGAAACAATCAGATTCATTTTAATTGTAAATAATTCCACATACAGGAAAATGGTTCCATTTTCAGACTATATTCTGCAGAAAACAGCTGTTGTGAAATTACTTATTTTGTGTGCATTTTTATTTTCTGTGCATATTTATACAATTCATTCAGGAAAAAATATGCTTTTTTCTTAATTAGGTGACCAAAATAATTTTCTTTAAAATAAATTATTGATATTTAGAGGGTATTAAAATTACATAATTTGTTAAAGTTACATTCAATATATTGTTCACTTTTCAATTGAAGGTTTTTAAAAATACCAATAGAATTATTACTGTTTAACTTCTACTTATATACAAGGCAGTCATATGACTGTCATTTGGTTTCACAGTAACGATGGCAGAAATCATTTCCTCATTTTAAAAACTGCTGAAGAAATGGAGCTCAGTCATGTTAAGTAATATTTCAAAGTACTAAGGCCATTAATGGGTGAGCAGGGATTTAAATAAAAATTCAAATGAACCTTACATTCACTTTCTTCCCTCTGTGCTCGTCAATGAAAATTATAATGAGTTAACTTTGAAACCCTAAAATACAGGGTTTGTTTGCAGTTTGAATTGATTCTCATCTTGTGTCTCCCCAAATCTATTAAACACCTTAATATCTAACCAGGCTCACAAAGAAAAAAAACCTCAGCATGATTTTCTATGACTTCCTACATGAATTCTTTCTAGTCTACTCTTTTCCACATCCCCAACTTTGCCGTCTCCTGTTCTTACTAACTGCCCTTACTTAAAGTCAAATTCTTTGCAAATTGCTTATAGTGTCCTACATGGTGCCTGTTTCCAGAATCTTCCCTATTTAATCCATCATCCATACTGCCACCATGGCTATTTTTCTAAAATATACATTAGATTGTATTATTTCCTTTTTAAAAATCTTAGAAGATCTACTTTGCCTCCTTAGATTTTAAGTTCAGACTCCTTGGGAAGGTATTCAGTGCCTCAACCTATCTTTCCAGCCTAAGCTCCCACTTTTGCTTGCATAAGCCAACTATATCCAGGCACACTGAAACTATGCAATGGCTTCTCCACGAGCCATTGGGAATTAAATGTCTGAATCCTGTCGGTGGAGTACCATTTCACCACATGTGTGTGGTCACAGCCAAAGATGAATTTATAACAGATCCCTGAGGCCTGAAGGCTTTGTACACTCTGGTTGTTATTTGATGATTCCAGTCCACACTGCCAGACCTTTGTAAACCCTGAGTTTTACCTGATAGATTCCAGAAAAAATGCCTAAAGGAACTTTGGCCTTTTCCATCTCCAAATAAAATATGAAACCACTTCCTGCTGAAAAATGTGAAACCTGGTCCTGATGTTTTTTATTTCTCTATTGTCATCATGTAGGTCAAGACAATAGATGTTGAGAAAACATTTATTATTCCTGAAAACAAATCCTAGAAAAAGTATTGAGAGATGATATTTTAATTGGTTTTGCCTCTCAAGTGATTAAATAATCATGAAATTTCTGTTTAACAATGGCTTGAGGTACTTTGTATTCTTGCCTCAAAATGGAGCAGTTTCTAGCTGGTAATGCTGTGAATGATTTTTCCATATCAAATACAATGTTACAGTCTATTGTTTCCATAGCAAACATATAGCATCTGTCTTCAAATTTACACTGTGATCCTGCACTAGCCAGAAATACTTCATATGACCACATCCTTCCATTACAAGTATGAGTGGACTAATATTGATTTTGTTTCCCCTTGTCCAAGACTGAAGGTCTGTCTTTACAGCAATAATTCACACAGCTGGCATACAAGGATATGCTTACTCCTCCTTACTTTCATGGTAAAGATTATTGCTTTGTCTGAAGTCAGTTTCTGCTATTTTTAACCCATAAATAGTTTGAAAGGGGTAATATGCTTTGCAGCTCTAGCCATTTATGCTGCCATATGTTTCTAATAACATCTTGCAGCTTTCAGAAAATTTTGAGTTTTTATTATGTATGAAACTTTAGAAAAACCACACGAAGCTGGCAAAAACACATATCACCATAACTTGAATACAGTATAATTCAGCTAAACACCAAAAATTCTACTGTGAGTGTTATCTATTTTATAACATTAAATTCTGTTACCTTTAAGCCAAAAATTTCCAACAGAATCTCTCACTTTGTCCAATTATAATCCACAAAATTTCCCTCCACCAGAGCCCCAATGTACATCCATCCCTATCCTTTGCACTTTCGCCCAAGGACATTTCCTTGCCTTGAATGCGCTCACTCTCCTCTCTTGCTATATTAAACTTACCCACACTTCAAAACTCAAATCAATTTTTACCTTCTCCTTGAAGCTTATTGAAATTATTCTGTTTCCTGATGATTTTCTTTTTATAATCTTCTAACAGTAAAGTAAGCACTATGAATATTAACTTATAATTACATTATTCCTTGAGTTTACCTAATTTGGCCTTGTATAGCACTCAGGATATAGTAAGCTCCTAAATAATATATATGTGAGAAAGTCAAGCCATAGGGCCTGACAAACATTAGTTATATCTGAATTTGTACTATGTTTTATCATTCTTTAGTTTCTCAACTAGTTCTTACTATTAGGCTAGGCCAGAGTTAATTAGTAGCTGTAAAAGTCCAGCAGGGGTGGAATTCCTTGCTCTGATGCTAGCGAAGTTGAAAGAAGACTAAATGAGGAATTAACGAATCAAATGAGTTCCAGTTCTGACTCTACTACTATCAAATTACATGACCTTGAGCAAGTTAATTACCATTGTGGGATTCACATTCTTTGCTCCAAAATGATGTGACTGTGCCTGCTTAAACCACAGAGAATTATTTTTTTCTTTTATACTCTCAATGAAAAAATTCACAGGAAGTGGTCTGCACTAAAATGTGTACCATGACTCTGCCTCCTAGTTCACTGGCAGTTGGAGTACAAGAATATTCCTGACCCAAGCTGAGCCAATCAAATTCTTGTTGTAAGGAGGATTTTTTCTTTCTTGGTTTGTAGATATATTTTACTGGAGTATAGTTTTCAGTAACTTCCTGAGAAAGAATTTCTTGTATGTTTAAATGCATCATTATTCTACCTTCATACTTCATTGAAAATTTGATTAGATGTAGAATTGTAGAATGAAAAGAACTTTCTCTTATAATTTTGAAACCATAGTTCTACCATCTTTTAGCTTTTGTGATGCTGTTGAAAATCTGATTCACATTTCTTTGTGTGTTTTTTTTTTTGTCTGCTATTTGACAAATGCATTTTTTTGTTCAAATTCTCTAAGGATATTCATTGTAGTTTTATTAGAAAATTAAAGTTGTGTTTTAGATTCTTAGATCTGGGAATATCCATGTCTTTACCAAGCTTGGGACGTTTTCATCTATTATTTCCTCAGATAATGTCTCTACCACTTTGTGACTCTTCTCCTTCTGGGAATCCCACAATGCATACAATTAGTCTATTTAATAGTGTCTTACAGGTCCCTTATGCTCTGTTCACTTTTCTTCAATCTTTTTTCTTTCTTTTCTTCAGACTCAATGATTTCAGTTGTTCTGTCTTCAGATTCACTGACTCTGCTGCTTGCTCAAATATGCCTTTGAATTTTTCTCAGTTTTTATGTTTTTTAGTTCTAGAATTTCTTCATGGTTTCTTTTTAAGTTGTCTCTCTCTTTATTGATGTTTCTATTTTGTTCATACATTGTCTTTTCCGCATGGTATATCCTTGCTTCCTTTGTTATGTATTAACTGACCATAAGTGCATGGGTTTATTTCTGGGCTCTCTATTCTGTTTCATTGATTGATGTGTCTGTTTTTTTGTGCCAGTACCATGCTGTTTTGATGACTATAGCTTTGTAATATAGTCTGAAGTCAGGGAGCATGATACCTCCAGCTTTGTTCTTTTTTTCTCATGATAGCTTTGACAGTTCAGGGTCTTTTAGGTTCCACATAAATTTTAGAATTATTTCTTGTAATTCTGTGAAAAATGTCATGAGTATTTTGATAGAGATTGCATTTAATTTGTAGATTGTTTTGGGTTGAATGGACATTTTAATGATATTAATTCTTCCAATCCTTGAATGCAGGTTATATTTCCATTTATTTATATCATCTTCAAGTGCCTTCATCAGAGTTTTATAGTTTTCAGAGTATAGAGCTTTCACCTTCTTGGTTAAGTTTTTTTCCTAGTTATTTTATTATTTTTGATGTGATTCATCTTCCTTTTTTCTATTGTTTTTCTGTCCTTGTGGGCTAGTAATGTAACAGTGCCTTTTGTATTATTATAATACACTTTATTGGGTTTTGTGGGAGAGAAAGATGTGATTCCTGTACAACATTTGATGCCTCTGCAACATGTGATCCTTTTGCAACATTTAACTAGAAGTGGAACTCAGGAATATGGATAATTGATCAGCATCCTAGGTGATTCCACTTCACATTTATTTGAGAAAATTGCTTCAGTGGAGAAACAGACATGAACTGGGAAATATTCGTTCAAAGAAAAAGGCAGATATGAAAATGGAAAATTTCATTTCCTGAAATAAGTTCTTTTATAGAGGTGTATTGTTTCTATGGGAGGAAATTAAGTTAGTGGGAAACTAGGTAAGATTTTGGAAAGAATATTACCACAGGAGGTAATATCTGAAGGGCAAGTGTAATTTAATTAAGGAAGAAGTTCAGGGAATAGATTTAAGAGAGGGGGTAGTATGTTACAGGTATAAGGTTGAAGGTATACAACTCAGTAGATGAATTTAATAGTGTTTGGTATGCAGAAAACATGGATTTGGGGGTGGTAGTGAAGAGACTGTAGTGATAGTGGTGGTAACAAATGAGGCCAAAATATAGGAGAGTTATGGAAATATTTTAAGCATGTAAGAGGAGTCATTAGCTAGTGTATAAGTAGTGATAGAAGGAGTAAGGAAAATGAAAAATGTAAACCTGGAGATATGGGAGATCAATCAAGAGCCACTAGATATAAACAACATAAGAGGTGATGGTGTCATAAACTAAGATGGTGAAAAGGTAAAAGTAGATAAATTCTACAAATATTTGGGAGAAAGAATCAACAAGATTTAGTAACTATGTAAAGAAATGTAAAAGGGAACACTAAAGATGATTTCCAGGTTTTGATTTAGGAGAACCAGAGGACTGTGACCCCCTCCATTCTGAAGGAGAAACAGATTTTTCAGAGGAGTGTCAGAGAGCTAACTGAGATTAAATTTGGGTGTTGATTTTGATAACCATGAGATATCTAGCAGAAATGTCCAACAGTCAGCTTAGAATAAAAGTTTAGGAGAGAGTTTGGGCTGGAAATAAAAGAGGGGGTGGTCATTAATTTACGTGTCATAGTTGGAGAGTAGAAGTTTCCCAAGAGAGATTATAAACTCAGAGTAGTAACAGCTACCAGCTATTAAACATTTATTATGTGGCATTCATAGTTGTAAGTATTTAATGCTAACAACAACCTTACAAGAAAACTACTTCCTGATTTATTATAGGGAAAACAAGTGCCAGAGGGAGGAAGCTACTTTTCACAGGTCTCCTGATAAGCCTGTGACAGAGCCAAGATTCAAACTCAAGCTTTTCCTAATTCTAGAACATATTCCACCCCTATTTGTCTCTCTTCAAAAATAAAAGTAGTTCAGTTGAAGATGGACTTCATTTAAGGGGCAGGCACATGAAAAGAATCCCTTAAAATTAATGATAAGGAACAGCTATATTTGTAGAGGAAAACCAAAGGAATGTGGCATCATGGAATTTAACAGAAGAAAGAAGTTCAAGGAGGAAATGGTTAACAGTGGCAAACACCACAGGAAGTTCAAATAAGAGAACAGAACATTTTGTATTGGATTTATCCACAAAGAGGTCTTTGCTGACTTTGGTGAGAGCAAAGACTGGTGTGCTAGACGCTGAGGCAGATCACTGTGGAGTGATAAATAAAAGATCAGTTGAGGACATAGAAACAATTCAAGCTGTCAGGCTATCAAGATGAGGCGAGATGAAGGGCGCTTGTTAGGTGAAGCATATATAAGAGGGCTAACATGAGAGAGACTGGATCATGTCTAGGTGTTAATTGGAAGGAGTAAACATCCAATAGTGAATTTATAAAGAAAGGGTTTAATTGATAAAGTAATGTTGCTGAGGGAGCCCACCATAGCTTTGGATTCGAATTTTATCCTTAGACTTTCAAAATTTAAAAAAAAAATTTTCTGATTGGAAATGTAATTTTGCCTCCTTTAGAAAATTTGAATACAAACATATGTAAATTAGAATCTCAAAGTAAGATTCTAATTCCTGTAACTTCAGACTTAACACAGGATAACTGTTTTTGAAAATGGTTTATTCTTTCAAGCTTTTAAAAATGAATTTATAAACATATATATCTATTATTTGAAATGGAATTATAATGTAAATCTTAGTATATGAACAGATTTTTTCACTTTTAAATAATATATTATGGATAGACATCTCTCAATCTTAGTAATAGAAAGCAACTTCAGCCTTTTAAAGTCTTCCTAATATGTATAGTCCCCATAGTATTCATAGTACTCCATTGTAGGATATTGCCTTAGTCCATTTGGACTGTTATAACAAAACTACCATAGACTACCCAGGCTTAAAGAACAGAAATACATTGGGTTGGCCAAAAAGTTTGTTCTGGTTTTTCCATAAGATGTAACAGAAAAACCCAAATGAACTTTTTGGCCAACCCAATATTTCTCAGTTCTGGAAGCTAGAAGTCCAAGAACAAGGCACCAGCATTCTGGTGAGTATCCACTTCCTGCTTTATAGATGGCTGTCTTCTCACATGGCAGAAGGGCTAAGGGGGCTCTCTGAGGTCTCCTTTATAAGGGCAGTAATTTCCTTCATGAGGACTCCACATTTAGGATCAAATTACCTCCCAAAGTCCCCACCTTTTAATATCATCACACTGGGAATTAGTTTCAACATGAATTTTGAGGTGGGGACACAAATATTTAGTCTACAGTAGATGTATATGACCAGTTCCTTATTAATGAACAGGCAGAAAGCTTACAATATTTGCTATTAAAAAACACAATAACTATATCATATTATCATGCCTTTATTTTGGAATACATTTCTAAAAATACAATGGCTGGGCCAAAGAACAGGAGATTTAAATTGTTAACATATTGCCAAATAGCTCTAATTCCTATTCCTACCATCAGCCCATGGTTGGGGAGGATTTCCTCCAAGGGATGGGTGGATAGGAATGAAAGGAGATTTTGAATGAAGACATGATTTTGTAAATTGGGCAAAGAAAGCTAAGGGACTGTCTTGTCCATTTCCCATGCTCTCCTCATTCTCCACCATATTTTCTAATTTCTCTGAGAAGTAGAGGTAAAGTTTTCTATGTAGAGTGAGGATGGAGGACATGGTAGAGGGACTTGAGGAAGATGGAACCACTCTGAGGAGAGGAAGAGAATTGACTATGGAAACTGGAGGAAATTGGTAGCATTTCCACCCCATTTGATGTCAAAGGCCATGAAATTGTGCTCATGTTAACCTACCTGATCATGAGATCTTTCTTCCAGTAACCTTTGTGTAGGAGCAGAGAATGTACCAAAATAATTCATTCAGTTGAGATTTTGTTATGTAAGCATAGCCAAGGGGCAGGGAGCTAGGGGATGGTAGAGCTGTGGGATTATAGGATTCAGCCTAGAAAAACGAAAGGGAAGACTCTCAGAAGGGAGCAAATAGATTTAGAAAAATTAGAGCATTAACTGGCTGGCTTTGTTCCAACACTCTTTATACTGTTTTCACTAGAAATGTCTTTAGTATATTATTTGTGTATTATGGTTTACATACTTGCCTTTATTTATAAAGCTGTGCTTTTAGAAACATCCATACCAAATGGCCAATAATCAATTTACTAAATGACTTTTGGATCACTTGGCAAGTCAGTACTTGAATTGCCCCTTTGTCCACGTATGTTTCCATTTCTAGCCATTTGTCCATGATATGCAGACCTATTGATGTGTGTAGGTACAGCAACATTGCAGTTGAAGATTGGCAAACTTATGAGAAAAATACTTGTTATAGCCATACAACATAATTAATTTTATTATAGAATTTAAATAATGAAGATTTTATTGCTCTAATAAATTTATATGACCAGGTTTGTATAAATATCTGTGAGGGTCATCAGCAAGCACTCTTTATAAATAGCCATAACAAAAGTTTCTTCTGATCAAATGTAGTTCATAATGTCCAGTGTCCCATGAGGTCCTTGAATTGCCATGTGTAGCAAAATGATTTGAGGCTACACATTATTTTGCTTAAATGGAGTACAATTTATAAGAGCTATTTTTGTCCAAGGTCTCCTTGATGACTTTTTTTAAAAAATTAAAAACTAGTAAGACTTAACAATATAACCCTTTATGACATACTTAAGCTTGAATTCTTGCTTGAACGTGGCATCAGCTCACACTTTTGCAAATTATCCAGCTAAGTATGTAATCAGGAAGGTGAGATTAAATTCATTTTTTTCTCTCTTAAGAAATAAGTTCTTTTATAGCCAATTCTTTACTCACTCCTTTGTGATAAAACCCTCTTGCTCTAACTCATATATCTGAGAACTTAAGAGAAATTCACTAATATTTTATTCATTCTTGGAAAATAATGTCTAAAAGATTTAGTGAGTTTGTCTCTGGAGGTGATGTATAGTTCATTGAGAAGGGTGTGAAATATACTTTTAAATATCCTTGAAGAGAGATTTGTTTTCAAAATGCCTTCCTTTTTAAAAAACTAAAAGTAAATATCAATCACTTGAATATCTATATACTGCCTAGAGCTCTGCAAGGCCTGGGGAGCACAGTGGTTTCCATGACAGACCTGATCACGTTCATACCTGTGGTTATAGTCTAGGAGGAACAAGGTGATATTAGGTGGGATTGCATTTTGCTAAATCACATACTCTATGAGCTCTTGGATGGTTCTGTCAGTTGAGGTACAGTGAGTAGAGAAGGGAAACTCATACCAGGGGTATGTATTCTTGGCCTGTCCCAGGTGGAATGCAATTGTTCTAAACAGTTTGCCATCAAGTGGCTAGTTGTTCTTTTCAAGGGCTGGAACCATACCAAGGACTCATTGTTGGACTCTATTGAGGACACATGAGACATTCAGCAGTGGCAGCAGCTAGATCAGCATAGAGGACAGGTGCCTGTGATTCTGGGCATATGCATAGCCTCCATCCCTGCCATTATGATTATCCTCTTCAAGATCTCCCTGTGCCAACACTGAGGTGGCCAAGGTCAGAGGCTGGCTGATATCCACTGGATAAGTCGTCTGTTGCACAGAAGTGTCTTTTAGTAGATGTTCCCTGGTGGGAATTGACATGACACACAAGTATCGGCAAACTTACATTCCAATCCCATAGATCCACCCATATTCTTCTTCCCTGTATTCCTTGTCTTTAACTTTTCAGTCTTATTCCTCTCAGGCCTCCTAACTAAGCCATTTGCCACTGCCTTTGAGTCTATGTATATCTTTATCTCAGATATTTCTGCCTCCATACCAAGTCAGTGAACAGGTATACTGCTAAAAGCTCTGTCCACTGGGAAGATTTACTCTCTTGTTTTTCAGGCACTGCCCTGAGTGGGGCTGTAGTATCCATTTTTAGGTTGCATAAACATATTAACTGACCAATGCATAAGCAGTGCTGAATTTTCTTCTTCCTCCATCAGTGAGTGAAACTTTAAATCTTTGAGGGTGGCAATAATTTCTCCCATCTGCTTCAAATGCAGTATTGCTCTTCTGACTTACTTATCTTAGCCATGTAGAAGCAGGGGCAGTTTCATAATGTCTCTTAACTCAGAGTTTAGGAAATCAGTGTGAAGATTCTTCCAGCTTCCAGATATATCTATTGCAGTTTTGCACTCAGGGTAGATCTGTAGACCCTCTGTACTCACTTGAGGTGGA
Source organism: Kogia breviceps (assembly GCF_026419965.1). Classification (NCBI taxonomy): domain Eukaryota; kingdom Metazoa; phylum Chordata; class Mammalia; order Artiodactyla; family Physeteridae; genus Kogia; species Kogia breviceps. Next base: position 103,941,444 of record NC_081313.1, on the reverse strand, counting down.
GTTGCACTAGGACTCCATTTTAATAGGAAGATCATAATGAGATTTGGAGTCTCCTAATACCAGTATCAGCTCAGACTCTGTGTCCAATAGCCCTCAAAAGATCTGGGTATTCCCCTTTTACCCAACATACGCTTGCTCTGGTAAATGGCCACAATCCCTATCTGGAAGGATGGTTATAGGAACTAAATATGCTTGATATTATTGCATGTGTTTTTTTTCCTTTAGAGTACCTGGTTTCCATTTCAATTGATGGGATCTGGGTTTGAGAACTTAATGTGATTTTTTCCATTGTAGTCACTGAGATGAGCCTTCTGCTTGCCCTTTCTTGATGTTTTTGGACATGTAAGTAAAGCAGTACTCTTGTTAGATTCCTATTTCTCTTCATTCTGGAGGCATGATGGTGTATTAGCCATTGCCACAGATCCCTTGCAGGTCAGGAGCTTCTAGTTGACATTTTGACTTTGCTGAAATATTATTATGATGTTAATAATTATAATTATTACACAAATAGTATGGCTAAATACCACCAGTTGTCTTATGCCATCTCGGAATCCTTTTAGATTTTATATTACAGTTAGGCACCTAATGTTAATATGGGCATATATCCTGAGAAGACAAGCATTATATTACAAAACATTTGATTCAGGCGAGAGCTTTGCAAAATCTCCAAGCAATGGGGGACGAGTCTCTTCTATCAAGGGAGAAGGGGCCACCTTAACCAGCACAGAGGGTTTGGCGAATCAAAAGATTCCATGTTCTTAAATGCATCCCCTTATGTCTCCAGCTCCAGTCTCAGAATCTCAGTTCTTTCCTATTGGGGTCCCATCTTTACACAGAAGCTGTGATATAAGCACACTTTTAAATTTCACAACTCTCAAAATCAAATCTGATTTCTGATTTTCAGCAGAATCTGCTCTCTGGTTGCAGTAAATAAAGATCTCCTTAAAGCTGTCACAGACAACTTTTAGCTTTTACACTGTAACCCGAGTCCATAGTTGGCTGATTTGTGTCTTCTTTATTCTTCCATTAGAGTGTCTGTGTCCATTAATAAAAGCCAGCTAACTCCACAGTGCCAGAGATCAGGCTGTAGAGCTTCTGAATAAGTCAATGCAACCCCGATTTATACCTTATTCCACACTACCGCAGAGATTATGATGCTTATAGGATGGCAGGATATCTTTCATTCCACTTAACATTAGCATTACCCTGGATTGCAATTAGTCCAACTCTAAGTTAGGATCCCCCAGTAACTGACCTTGAGCCACGGAGTTGAGGGCAAGTGGTTTATCTGGGAGGAGATCTTAGATGCCAACAGTAGGAGGATAGAAAAGTGAGACAAGGAAGCCAATCAGAGAGTTACTGAGCATGCTATCAATGTAGCCAATTGAGGCTCAGTTATCCCACCCTGGGGGTGAGGGAAATGGGATATTTATGCACCAACTCATGAAGTCACTGGATAAAGGCTGCTATTAGGAATGATAACTCCAACTCCCCAGCACTGTCTTCCTACTCACATACAGGTTAAGCAAGCTCTTGCAGCCAGAAAAACCCATCAGGTAGAGTCCCTGGTGCTTCCCATGAGACTTGACTGATTTGATGGGAACAGTAATGGCACTGGTATAGACATAGGACACTGACAGTGTGTGCTTCAAGCAAGGATACTAGTGAAGCAAGAATCCTGAGGAGTTGAAGGAGGAAAGTCTTTCAGAACACACATACATGCACTGACTTTACATGGGATCGTCATTCTTAACATTGTTAACAAGAGTTAAATAGGACAGTCTTTACGCAAATCAAATAAATTTATAGGTTTGATATTAAGTCATCAACTGACGTCTCTATTTTCTACTTGAAATAAGTATTTTTACAATATGCTGAGGGCATGTGAAGTTAGAATGTATAAGATTTTCAGAGATTGGAATATTTTTTAATGGTGCTACAGAGAAGGGAAAGAGCTGACAAAGTAATAGAAACAAAACTGAATTTTCTGAGCAGTTTCACAGGACAAATTGAGAACAGTCACTATCATTATGGTTCCCCTCTAGAAGCATTAATACAGCAGGCTGGTCCAGGCTTTGAATATAGACATGCTGTGTTGGGCCTTTTATACATGGGTGGATGAAGGGACACAGAAACAAGGATGTTGCTAAAGGAATGGATTTTTAACCCTATATAATCTAAATTCAGCTGAAAATGTAGGAACACCTGCATGGAGCCTAATAGAATGAAGATAAAAGTTTTCAGTGCAGCCATGTATCTGGTATGTTGGGCACACCTAAGCCCCTACTGTGTCACAAATGACAGATTAAAATTATGTTATTGTGATTCCCATGAATAGGAATTTTGGCAGGAGCAAATGTGAACAATTCAAAAACAAAAGGATGAAATATATTCTTTAGGGATCACTAAAAATCACTTAACAATTCAGTATAGCACAGTAAAAAATATAAACCAAAATGAATTATATATATCAAATATGATAATTTATATATACATATGTATTTCTCAAAAATTTAACACATTCATCAGTTATGTAGGAGTGGACAGATGGGACAGATGAGAGGTTTTCATTATGCTTATGTTGTACATATACTACTGAGGCAGTACCTGGGGTCAAAAAGCCTGAGGCACAACTGAAAAGAGTAAATAGAATTTGAAAGTGTGGCTATAGAAATACATAAAAGCATCTTAAAATTGGTAACTGAGCAAGGCTTGAGATGAGAAGCCAAAGAAATTATCATAAATAAGCTATTGTAGAGTATCAGAGTGCTGTGTCAGAGAGGCAGTCAATAATCAGGGGACTCAACAGTGACGATTCAAGGCAAGTCAAGACATTAAGCCAGGGAGGCCAACATGTAGGTTGTAGGGGATACTGAGAGAAGGGAACAGGAAAAGTCTTGGAAAAATGCCAGATGGGAAATATGAAAATAAGACATGCCCAGGAAGTGAAGGGTAAAAGAAAAACAGTCATATAAATGGATAGAGGGATCTCAAGAACATTGTCGAGGTCTTCCCAAAGACCTTGACTGTAAAGCCAAGATCTGCTTCAGCTGGAGACTTTAGACATAGTTCTTGCTCGAGTAGGAGTTTGTCCAAGTCACAGGAGGCTCACTGCATGCTGGTGAGAGCAGGGGACTGAGTGTACATGGGAGGATATAGGAATGGGAAGAAGGAGAAAAGAACAGATCTTTACAGGTGAGATATGATGAGTGAACATGGAGCTTTCTGAGTTTAAGGTATATCAATAAGAATTGACTTCAAACAGTCCAGATCTGGAAACAGAAGAAGCAGAGGCTCAGTTTAGGGGATTTCAGTTGGAAGCTCTATATCCACACCAAAGGCAATATTAAATTCTGGGAGTCTTCAATAACAACTTAAAGATCAATGCCAGATCCAAGAGAATAACCTCTGTGCAATATTGTAGAATAAACAGGGATTCAGAGAGAAGAGCGTCTTATCACTGTAGTCCCCAGGAAAGATACAGTCTGGAAACTAGAGGTCAAATTATAAATGAACAACTAAGATTAAGCAAAGTGACCAGACATTATAATAAGGGTAGTTTCATTGAAATGAAATCTGTAAAGCCAAAGCTCTTAGCCCAGAGTCCATGGTCCTTCAAGGTGTTTGTAGAGGGAATTCAGGTGGTCAATGAATTTGATGTAACTTTTACTAATTTTCTGACTGGAATTTAGTATTTCCTTCAATCATGAATATAGGCAATAAGCAATAGTAATAACATCAGTACCTATAGCCAGTAGAAATCACAAATATTTTTATATCCCATTGAATTTGTTGCAGATCTCAAAATATCATTTATATTCATCCATACTTCAAAATTGCAGTGGTTTTCTTTGATCCACTACTAGATCAAATATAGAAATCAATATAGAAATACATGTGACCACATCACAAAGGTTTTTTTGTACAAAATTTGATAATATTTTAATATGTCTGTTTTACCTTGTTATTCTACATAAATTATTTTATGCATTTAAAAATATTTTGAGAAGTCCAGAGGCTTCACAGACTTCCGGTATTAGTTTACTAGGGCTGACATAACAAAGTATTACAAACTGAGTAGCTTAAACAACAGAAGTTTATTGTCTCACAGTTCTGGAGGCTAGACATCTGAGACCAAGGTATCATCACTGTTGGTTTCTTCTAAGGGCTATAAGGGAGAATCTGCTCCATGCCTCTCTCTTAGTCTCTAGTGATTTTCTGGCAATATTTGGCATTTCTTGGCTTCTAGATAAATCATTCTATCTCTGCCTTCATCCTCACATGTGTTCTCCCTGTGTGCATGTCTGTTTCCATATTTCCCCTTTTTATAAGGACTCCAGTCATATTGGACTAAGGCTCACCCTAATGACCTCATCATAACTTGATTACCTCTGTAAAGACTCTATCTCCAAATAAGGTCACATTCTGACATACTGGGGGTTAGGACTTAAACATATATTTTGGGGGGGACATAATTCAGCCCATAACACTTACAAAGGGTCTGTGGCACACAAAAAGGTAAGAATACACTCTAAACCTAGGTGGGCTTGGAGAAGCCTGATAAGTCTTCAGGTTTAGACGGGCTGGTCACATAGAGACTATGCCCTAAAGTTTACTTAACCCTTATAGAGTTTGTTTGCTTGCTTGTATTTCCTCCTGCAGGCCAACTAGTTGTGTACTTCAAAATGGCAGACTTCCAAGGAATCTAGAAAAATGGTACAGACAAACCGGTCTACAAGGCAGAAATAGAGACACAGACGTAGAGAAAAAACATATGGACACCAAGGGGGGAAAGCAGGGGTGGGGAGGTGGGGGTGGGATGAATTGGGAGATTGGGATTGACATATATATACACTGATACGTATAAAATAGATAACTAATAAAAAAAAAAAAAAGGCTGACTTCTATTGAACCCTGAAGGAGAAGTGTGATACCACCAGAGAAGAGAAAGGGAAAAGACTGTAAATTCCAGGGGCCCAGTGTCAGGAGGGGAAATCCCTTCTAATCTCCCCAGGTGGTGGCAGCTGAGTAAATTACCTAGCAAGCAGCTGTAACACATTACATTGCAATTATCCCCCAAGAGTTCTAAGGGCTTGTAAGCAACTAAAGATAAAAGGCAGCCCTGCTAGAGGAAGAGCTGCTTCCTTTGCAATTTTACAGTGTTTGAGGAAATATACCTCATAGGACAGCCATCCCTTTCAGTAAGCCTTAAAATACAAATAATCCCCTAGTTATGCAAGGATTTTGTGCCTGAATATACTGCCTACACATATAAGACATGCAAAGGAATTGCACAGGGAAAAATAATATAATGAATCTTATTAAATAAGTTCTTATAAAATAAAGTACATTAAACATGTACTTCTGGAATGAAATCTGCCAAGGATTTCCACAGTCAATATGATTGTCTACTTAAATCTTGACAGAAAAATATATAAATAGCAAACATTTATTAAGTGCCAGGCACTGTTCTGTACTTTTTACATGAGATCATTTCTTTTTACAAGAGATCATCTCCACAAAGATCCTGAAACATAGGTACCATTATTAACCTTATTTTTTCTTTTTTGATTTAATTTTGTTTAATTCAGTCTTACACTTACTTGACAAACCTATATTCAGCTGATGGGACTGTATTTTGTGAAAGGCCAATCGGAGAAATGCTGAGATGGAGCATAGGATATTTCTGTGTTTGGACAGGCATGTGATTATTTTTCTTATAATTCTTAGTTTTTTGGGTTTTTTTTTTAATATTACTATTTTTTAAAAAACATCTTTATTGGAGTATAATTGCTTTACAGTGGTGTGTTAGTTTCTGCTTTATAACTAAGTGAATCAGTTATCCATATACATATATCCCCATATCTCTTCCCTCTTGCATCTCCCTCCCTCCCCTGCTCCCTATCCCACCCCTCTAGGTGGTCAAAAAGCACCAAGCTGATCTCCCTGTGCTATGCAGCTGCTTCCCACCAGCTATCTGTTTTACATTGGTAGTGTATATATGTCCATGCCACTCTCTCACTTTGTCCCAGTTTACCCTTCCCCCTCCCTGTATCCTCAAGTCCATTCTCTAGCAGGTCTGCATCTTTATTCCTGTCTTGCCCCTAGGTTCTTCATGACCATTTTGTTTGTTTGTTTTTTTAGATTCCATATATATGTGTTAGCATACAGTACTTGTTTTTCTCTTTCTGACTTATTTCACTCTGTATGACAGACTCTGGGTCCATCCACCTCACTACAAATAACTCAATTTCATTTCTTTTTATGGCTGAGTAATATTCCATTGTATATATGTGCCACATCTTCTTTATCTGTTCCTCTGTCACTGGATGCTTAGGTTGCTTCCATGCCCTGGCTATTGTAAATAGAGCTGCAATGAACATTGTGGTATATGACTCTTTTTGAATTATGGTTTTCTCAGGATATATGCCCAGTAGTGGGATTGCTGGGTTGTATGGTAGTTCTATTTTCAGTTTTTTTTTTTGTTTTTTTTTTTTTTTGCGGTACACGGGCCTCTCACTGTTGTGGCCTCTCCCGTTGCGGAGCACAGGCTCCGGACGCGCAGGCTCAGCAGCCATGGCTCACGGGCCCAGCCGCTCCGCGGCACACAGGATCTTCCCAGACCGGGGCATGAACCTGTGTCCCCTGCATCGGCAGGCGGACTTTCAACCACTGCACCACCAGGGAAGCCCTATTTTTAGTTTTTTAAGGAACCTCCATACTGTTCTCCATATTGGCTGTATCAATTTACATTCCCACCAACAGTGCAGGATTCCCTTTTCTCCACGCCCTCTCCAGCATTTATTGTTTGTAGATTCTTTGATAATGGCCATTCTGACTGGTGAGAGTGGGTACCTCATTGTAGTTTTGATTTGCATTTCTCTAATGATTAGTGATGTTGAACATCCCTTCATATGTTTCTTGGCAATCTGTATATCTTCTTTGGAGAAATGTCTATTTAGGTCTTCTGCCCATTTTTGGATTGGGTTGTTTTGTTTTTTTGATATGGAGCTGCATGAGCTGCTTGTAAATTTTGGAGATTAATCCTTTGTCAGTTGCTTCATTTGCAAATATTTTCTCCCATTCTGAGGGTTATCTTTTCATCTTGTTTATGGTTTCCTTTGCTGTACAAAAGCTTTTGAGTTTCCTTAGGTCTCATTTGTTTATTTTTGTTTTTATTTCCATTTCTTTAGGAGGTGGGTCAAAAAGGATCTTGCTGTGATTTATGCCATAGAGTGTTCTGCCTATGTTTTCCTCTAAGAATTTGATAGTGTCTGGCCTTACATTTAGGTCTTTAATTCATTTTGAGTTTATTTTTGTGTATGGTGTTATGGAGTGTTCTAATTTCATTCTTTTACGTGTAGCTGTCCAGTTTTCCAGCACCACTTTATTGAACAGGCTGTCTTTTCTCCATTGTGTATTCTTGCCTCCTTTATCAAAGATAAGGTGACCATATGTGCGTGGGTTTATCTCTGGGCTTTCTTTCCTGTTCCATTGATCTATATTTCTGTTTTTGTGCCAGTACCATGCTGTCTTGATTACTGTAGCTTTGTAGTATAGTCTAAAGTCAGGGAGCCTGATTCCTCCAGCTCTGATTTTCTTTCTCAAGATTGCTTTGGCTATTCAGTATTGACCTTATTTTACAGATGGGGAAGGTGAGGATCAGTAATCCAGCAACAGTGTACACTTGGACTTTAGCTTCCAGTCCAAAATAAAATTTTTCCCATGTAACATGTACAAACCAGGTGTCTATTAAGTCTCTTCCATTTCCTTCCAGGGACATGTTTCTCTAATTACAGGGTCTAACAGAAATTTACTGTTCCATGCATTTCCACTCAGCATTCTATCACTCCTGGCTACCTTCTCTAGTCCAAGTGTCATCAGCTGGAAAGGATGAAATAGAGCAGGTAGTGATGTACCTGTAAATGATTAGCAACTGGCTGGCTTTCTGGGGGATAAAAGATAAGATTTGTAGTGATTACCATTTTTGTGGTGTGTATACTCTCACAGTGTCCAATTTCAATCTACCAACATGATGCCACTAAATTCTGAGCTTGGAAGATACATGCGGTAGCACACAATTATACTGTGCTTCTACCATACAGATTTAAAAGTTAGAAATAGCCTTAAGATCATAGATAATATTACAGTGTAGTCATTGGAGGTTCTGGTTCAGGATGGTGATCTAGGAAGATCTGGAACTCACCTCTTCCCATGGTCACAATGAATCTACAACTATGTATGGAACAATTTCCTCTGAAAAAACTTAAAAAACTGGTGGAGCAATCTCTTTACATGGGGCAAAGGAGAGGAAAACCACAATGAAGCAGATGGGAAAAGCTGAGACAGAGTCTCGCCATAAACCCTACCCCACATGCAGCAACCCACAATCAAGAGGAAACTTAAAAGCCAGAGCTTCTGTGTGAGGAACAAAGAGTTCATACCCCACATGGGGCACTCCAACTTTTAAGACAGGCACTCAAGAGACAAACTCCCAAAACTACTGGCTATAAAGAGCAGTGGGGCTCCCTTGCTCAGGAGACCTGGGGGACTAAGGCAAACTGAGGAATGGTTCTTAAAGGGTCACATACAGACTTATCTGACCTAGGGCCTCGTACAGAAGCAGCCCTTTGAAAAGTACTCAGACTTTGGGTGAAAAAGACTCATTTCCTAATTTTAAAGCATTAGTCTGAAGGGAAAGGGCCTGTTGGGATACTCTATGGGTTAGAGGCTGGTGGGTGCCATTTTCCTGCTCTCCCTCTGCCTTGCTGAAGCTGGCAGACACCATCATTTTTCTTTCCTTGATTTTGGGTGTCATCTCTATGCTCCAGCCAGTGAGCCATTTTCCATGCTCTCCATCTGTCTTGCTAAAGCAAGCATGTGCCATCTTTTTTTTTTTTTTTTTTTAATTTTCCCTTTTAAAAAAAATTCTTTTCTTTTTCTTTTTTATTGAAGTGTAGTTGATTTACAATATTGTATTAGTTTCAGGTGTGCAGCATAGTAATTCAGTTATATTTTTCTGAATTTATTTCATTATGTTATTACAAGATATTGAATCTAATTCCTTGTGCTATACAGTAAATCCTTGTTAGTTATCTATTTTACGTATAGTGGTTTCTGTCTATTAATCCCATACTCCTAATTTGTCCTTCTCCCAACCCTTCTCCCCTTTAGTAACCATAAGTTTGTTTCCTATGTCTGTGAGTCTATTTCTGTTTTGTATATTAGATTAATTTGTATTATTTTTAGATTCCACATGTCAGTGATATCATATAGTATTTGTCTTTCTCTGTCTGACTCATTTTACTAAGCACAATATTCTCTAGGTCAGGGATTCCCAACCCCAGGGCCACGGACCAGTACCAGTCTGTGGCCTGTTAGGAACCAGGCTACACAGCAGGAGGTGAGTGGTGGGCGAGCGAGTGAAGCTTCATCTATATTTACAGCCACTCCCCATCACTTGCATTACCACCTGAGCTCCACCTCCTGTCAGGTCAGCAGCAGCATTAGATTCTCATAGGAGCACAAACCCTACTGTGAACTGAGCATGCAAGGGACCTAGATTGCATACTCCTTATGAGAATCTAATGCCTGATGATCTGAGGTGGAGCTGAGGCTGAGGCTGAGCACTGGGGAGCGGCTGCAAATACAGATTATCATTAGCAGAGAGGTTTGACTGCACAGAGACTGTAATAAATCAATTTTGACTCATATCAAAACCCTATCAGTGAGTGGCAAGTGAAAACAGCTCAGGGTTCCCACTGATTCTGCATTACGGTGAGTTGTATAATTATTTCATTATATATTGCAATGTAATAATATTAGAAATAAAGTACACAATAAATATAATGTACTTGAATCATCCTGAAACCATCCCCCTCCTGTTTGTGGAAAAATTGCCTTCCATGAAACTGGTCCCTGGTGCCAAAAAGGTTGGGGACCGCTGCGCTACGTCCATCCATGTTGCTGCAAATGGCAGTATTTCATTTTTTATGGCTGAATAATATTCATACACACACACATACACACACACACACACACACACACACACACCCCACATCTTCTTAATCTAATCATTTGTTTGTGGGCACTTGGGTTGCTTCCATGTCTTGGCTATTGAAAATAGTGCTTCTATGAACAGTGGAGTGCATGTATCTTTTTGACTTAGAGTTTTTGTCTTTTCTGGATATATGCCGTGGGGTGGAATTGCTGGATCATATGGTAGTTCTATTTTTAGATTTTTGAGGCCCCTCCATAATGTTTTACATACTACCTGCATTAGTTTATATTCCCATCAACAGTGTATGAGGGTTCCATTTACCCCACACCTTCTCCAGCTATAGACTTTTTGAGGATAGCCATTCTGACCAGTGTGAAGTGATATGTCATTATGATTTTGATTTGTATTTCTCTAATAATTAGCAGTGTTGAGCATTTTTTCATGAGCCTGTTGGCCATCTGTATGTCTTCTTTGGGATAATGTCTATTTAGGTCTTCTGCCCATTTTTCAATTGGGTTGTCTGTTTTTTGATATTGAGTATGAGCTGTTTATATATTTTATATATTAACCCCTTATCTGTCTCATCATTTACAAATATTTTCTCCCATTCTGTAGTTCATCTTTTCATTTTGTTGGTGGTTTCCTTTGCTATGCAAAAGTTTTAAAATTTAATTTGGTCCCACTTATTTATTTTTGTTTTCATTTCTTTTGTCTTGGGAGACTAAGAAAATATTGCTACAATATATATCAAAGAATGTTTTGCCTATGTTCTCTTCTAGGAGTTTCATATGTCATGTCTTACATTTAGGTCTTCAAACCATTTTGAGTTTATTTTTTGTATATGGTGTGAGGGAGTATTCTAACTTCATTGACTTACATGTAACTGTCCAGTTTTCCCAACACCACTTGTTGAAGAGACTTCTTTTCTCCATGGTATATTCTTGACTCCTTTGTCATAGATTAATTGACCATAGGTGCATGGATTTAATTCTGGACTTTCTATTCTGTTCCTGCATGGATTTAATTCTGGACTTTCTATTCTGTTCCATTGATCCGTATGTCTGTTCTCGTGCCATTACTGTGTTGTTTTGATTACCATAGCTTTGTTGTATAGTCTGAAGTCTGGGAGGGTTATACCTCCAGCTTTGTCTTTTTTCATCAGGATTGCTATGTCAATTCAGGGTCTTTTGGTGGTTCCATATAAATTTTAGGATTATGTGTTGTAGTTCTGTGAAAAATGTCATGGATACACTTACAAGGAATGCATTAAATCTAGATTCCTTTGGATTATGTAGACATTTTAACAATATTTATTCTTCCAATCCAAAAGCATGGGATATCAATCAATTTATTTTAATCATCTTCAATTTCCTTTATTACTGTTTTATAGTTTTCAGTGCACAGGTTTTTCACATCCTTGGTTAAGTATATTCTTAGGTATTTTTTTAGCAAGATTTTAAATGGGATTTTTTTTTTTTACATTCTCTTTCTGATATTTCATTGTTAGTGTAGAGAAATGCAACAGATTTCTATATATTATTCTTTTATCGTACTACCTTTCTGAATTCTTTTATTAGTTCTGAAAGTTTTTGGGTGGAGATTTTAGGGATCTCTTTATAGAGTATCATGTCTTCTACAAATAGTGAGTGCCTTACCTCTTCCCTTCCAATTAGACACCTTTTATTTATTTTTCTTTTCTGATTGCTGTGGATAGGACTTCCAATACTGTGTTGTATAGAAGTGTTGAAAATGGGCATCCTTGTCTTATTCCTTAATTTAGAGGAAAGGCTTTCTTTCATCTTTTCATCATTGAGTATTATGTTGGCTCTGTGTTTGTCATAAATTGCTTTTATTATGTTGAGATATGTTTACTCTATACCCACTTTGGTAAGAGTTCTTATGAATATGTTCAGTTTTGTCAAATGTTTTTTTCTGTGACTATTGAGATAATCATGAGGTTTTTGTCTTTCCTTTTCTTAATGGGGTGTATTGCATTGATTCATTTGTGTATGTTGAACCATCCTTGTGAACCTAGAATGAATCCAACTTGATAATGTTGTGTGTTCCTATTTTTTTTTTTTTTTTGGTGATACGTGGGCCTCTCACTGCTGTGGCCTCTCCCGCTGCAGAGCACAGGCTCCAGACATGCAGGCTCAGCAGCCATGGCACACGGGCCCACGCGCTCTGCAGCACATGGAATCTTCCCTGACTGGGGCATGAACCCACGTCCCCTGCATCGGCAGGCAGACTCTCAACTACTGTGCCACCAGGGAAGCCCATGTGTTCCTTTTTATGTATTGTTGCATTTGGTTTACTAATATATTGTTAAGGATTTTAAAATCTTTATTTATCAAAGATACTGGCCTGTAATTTTCTTTTTTTGTAGTGTTTTTATTCAGTTTTGGTGTGAGGGTCATGGTGGGCTCATAGAATAAATCTGGAAGTTTCCCTCTCTCTTCAATTGTTTGGAATGGTTTGAAGAATATATGGATTATTCCTTCTTTATATGTTTGGTAGAATTCCACAGTAAATACGTGTTGTCTTGAACTTTTATTTGCAGTGAGTATTTTTATTACACATTCTATTTCACTTCTAGTGATTGGTCTGTTCAAATTATCTTTTTCTTTTTTGACTAAGTCTTCACAGGTTGTATGTTTCTAGAAACTTGTCCATTTCTTCTAGGCTGTCCAATATGTTGACATATAACTGTTCATAGTATTCTCTTATGATTTTTTTATATTTCTGTGGTATTGGTTGTTATTTCTTCTCTTTCATTTCTTATTTTGTTTATATGGGTCCTCTCTCTTTTCTTCTAAGTGAGCTTGGCTAAGAGTTTGTAGATTTTGTTTATCTTCCAAAAAGCAGCTCTTGGTTTTATTGATAATTTCTATTCTTTTGATCTCTATTTTATTTATTTCCTCTCTGATCTTCATTATTTTCTTCCTTCTGCTGAATTTGTGTGCTATTTGTTCTTCTAATTCTTTTATGGGGTAGGTTACATTGTTTATTTGAGCTTTTTATTGTTTCTTAAGCAAGGCCTGTATTGATATGAGCTTCCCTCTTAGAACTGCATTTACTGCATCTCATACATTTTGTAAGGTTGTGTTTCATTGCCATTTGTCTTGAGGTATTTTCTGATCTCTTCTTTGATTTCATCATTGACTCATTGGTTTTTCAGTAGCATTTTGTATAGTCCATGTGTTCATTCTTTTCCTACTTTTATTTCTGTGGATGATTTCTAATTTCATACCAATGTTGTCAGAAAAGGTGCTTGAAATAATTTCTATCATCTTAAATCTGTTGAGGCTTGTTTTGTGACCTAGTATGTCATCTATCCTAGAGAACATTCCATTTGTGCTTGAAGAGGCTGTGTATTCTCTTATTTCAGTGTAGTTTCCTATAGATAGAAAGTAAGTCCAATTGGTCTGTTGTGGCATTTAGGATCTCTGTTGCCTTACTGAGTGTGTGTCTGGATGATCTGTCCATTGATGTCAGTGGGGTGTTAAAGTCTCCTAATATTATTGTATTATGGTCAACTTCTTCCTTTATTGTCTGTTAGTATTTGTTTTATATACTTAGGTGGCCCTATATTGGGTGTGTTATATCCTCTTCTGGTATTGATCTTTTTATCAGTATATGATTCCCTTCTTTGTCTTTCCTTATGGGCTTTGTTTTAAAGTCTATTTTGTCTGATATGAGTTTTGCTACCCCTGCTTTCTTGTCATTTCCATTTGCATGAAATATAATTTTCCATCTCCCCACTTCAGTCTGTGTCTGTATTTCACCATGAAGTGAGTTTCTTGTAGACAGCATATTGTATGTGCTTGTTTTTAAATTTTAATCCAATCTGACACTTTATGTCTTTTGATCAGAGCATTTTGTCCATTGACATTTAAAGTAATTATTGACAGGTATGTACTTATTGCCATTTTAATCCTTATTTTTTGGTTGTTTTTATAGTACTTCTTTGTTCATTTCTTTTGAATTAAATTAAATTAATCCTTTTTAATTAAATGCAATTAAAACCACAATAAGATATCACCTCATATCTGTTATATAGCTATCATCAAAAAGTCTACAAATAATACACATTGGCAAGGATGTGGAGAAATGGGAACCCTTATGCACTGAAGGTAGGATTGTAAATTGGTGCAGCCATTATAAAAAACAGTATGAAGGGTCCTCAAAAAATTAAAACTAGAGCTATTGTATGCTTCAGCAGTTCCACTTCTGGGTATTTATCTGAAGAAAATGACAACAGTAACTCAGAAAGATATGTTGATCTCCACAGTCATTGCAACATTATTTATAATAGCCAACTTAGGGAGACAACCTAAGTGTCCATTGACAGATAGATAAAGAAGATGTGGTATATATACAAGGGAATATTATTCAGCTATAAAAAAGAGTAAAATTTTATCATTTGTGACAATATGGATGGACCTTGAGAGAATTATGCTAAGTTAATAAGTTAGATAGAGAGAGAAAAATACTGTATGAACTCATAGATACAGAGAACAGATTGGCAGTTTCCAGAAGTAGAGGGAGTGATGGACAAAATGAGTGAAGGGAGTCAAAAGGTACAAACTTCTAGTTATAAAATAAGTAACTCATGGGGATGTAATGCACAGCATGATGACCACAGTTAATAATACTGTATTGCATATTTGAAAGTTGCTATAAGAATGAATATTAAAAGTCTCATCACAAGAAAAATGTTTCTGTAATTATGTATGGTGACGGAAGTTAACTAGACTTATTGTGGTGATTATTTTGAAATATATGTAAATATTGAATAAAAATACAGTTTATTAAACCTGAAAATTTTTTGTTACATTTTATGTATCTTTCCAGTTTTATTGTAGTGTTTAGTATAGTGATTCGTGATTGCTTTTTAAATAGATTAAATAAAATTTGTCTATTTCAACAGTGCTTTTTAAGTAGATTGCTTTTTAAATAGAATCTTTATTCATATTTGATGTTATTTTCATTTTGATAATAGAAAAGATCCACAGATCACAAAAGAATATATTTTACATATACATATAGAAAGATAATTGATAAACATTTATCAATAAACACTATTTGATAAGTACCTGATAAAATTGGTAAAATACTTGATAATGCACTGCTTAATTCTGTTAGTATTTATATATTTCTTTAATTATAAATTACATTAGTTCACAGTTTTGTTATATGTGCTTTCTCAAATTTTGATATCAAGACTATGGTAGAGTGAATTGTTATATTTCCACCTGATAGTGTTTTTTTAAATAATTAATGCAGTTTTAGGATTTGTCAATCTCCTGAAAATTACAGAAAATTCAGCCACAGTTTTATGTCAACATTTCTAGAGGTTTAAAATTATTTTTACTTTTTCATAGCTATTTATTTGTTCAGATGTTCTTTTTGTGTTAATTTTGGAGGTGCTTCTTTTCTTGAAAATCATTTATTTAAAAATTTCCACATTTGTTAGAATAGGATTATACTATGTATTATCTTAGCTTTATTTTCTTTTTATCCATTCTCTAGATTTGTGACTTACACACTCCTATTTTTCCAATCTGTCATCTTCTTCTTTGATTACAATAAACATTTTACTGTGAAAAAATAAATATAGTAAAAAAATAAGAAAGTGATGAGTTTTGAGTATTTATTACCTTTGCTTTTAATGTAATTTATTTACATTTATATAATTTATTTTTATAGCAGTTTTATTAAGATATAATTTATATTGCATAAAATTCAGTGTACAAACTCAGTGCTTTTAGTATATTCATGGAGTTGCACAATCACCACTCTTCACTGATTTTAGAATTTTTCATCACCCTCAAAGAAATTCTGTGCTCATTAAGAGTTACTCCCATTTCCTCTCCCAGCCCCTGGCAACTAGTAATCTTTAAGTATCAAAAAGATTTGCCTATTCAAGAAAATCATTTAAATGCAATCATACAATATACATTCCTATTACTGAATTGTAAAATACATTTTACACATATGTGTGAGTGTGTGTGTGTGTGTGTGTGTGTGTATACAAACACATTTCCAGTAATGTGCCTTTTTTCTCTGGTTCTTGCCTTATTGCACTGATTAAAACCTCTAGTTTACTGTCAAACAGAAATAGCAAGAATGTTAATCTTTTCCTTCTATCTGATATTAGCAGTAAAGCATTCAGTGTTTTACCATTAGGTATGAAGTTAGTTGTAGGTTTTTATTTTCAGTCTGTTAGTATGGTACATTGTATTGCTTGATTTTCAAATGTTAAACCAACATAACATTCTGTGATAAAAATCACAGTAATGATAGATTCCCTTATTTATATATTGTTGAATTTTATGTGCTAAAATTTTGTCTTGGAGTATTTTATCTATGTTCATGGGAATATTGATCTGAAGTTTTCTTATAAGATTGGTTTTTATTAGCATATTAGGATAATTGTGATTTCATAGGCTTAGTTGGGAAGTATTTCCTTCTGTTTTATTTTTTGGAAGAGTTTGAAGACTTGGTATAACTAATTCACTAAATGTTAATAGAATTCAGTACCTAATTTTTCTGATTTCTTTGTGGAAATATTCTTAGATACAAATTTAATTACTTTAAAAGATATGAGGCTTTCCTGTTTATTTCTTCTTGAGTGAGTTTAATAGCTTGTTTTCCTTTGAAGAATATATCCATTTTACATAAATTGTCAAATTTAGTGGCATAAAGATCTTTATCATGTTTCTTTATTTTTAGTTTAATGCCTGTTGAATATTTAGTTGGATCTTGCTTTTTCAAACAATCTGACAACTTTTACTTTTTCACTAGTGAACTTAGACCATTTACATTTAATATGATCATTGTAATGGTTGTTTTTCAATCTATCATCTGGCTATATATATTACGTTTGCCTCAGATCTTCTTTGTTCTCCTAGTCTACTTTTTCTGCTTGCTTTTGAATTATGTATTTTTTTCTGATTCTATTTTCTCTCCCTTATTGACTTATTAACTATAACTCTTTGCTGTGTGTATGGGGAGGGGAGGTGTTTTTACATGCTTGCTTTGGGTTTTATGGTATATATACTTAAGATATCATATATATTCAATTAATATTACACCCCTTTGTGTAATGTATAAGAATATTACAAGTGTATCTCTTTCCCTTCTCCTAGACTTTATGTTCTTGTTGGCATTCATTTCACTTCTACATATGTTAAAAACTCTACAATACATTTTTTTAAATTTTTACTTTAAATAGTTAGCTGTTTTTAAAGGATATTTTGAAACCAAGACAAATGTTTTATACCCACTCATTTACTGTTTCTCGTTCTCTCCATCCTTATGTAAATTCAACTTTCCAACTAGTTGTCATTGTTCCTTCTGCCTACCTAATGGAATTCCTTCAATATTTATTGTAACGTAAGTCTGTGTGTAATCAATTTTGTCAGCTTTTTTATGTCTGATAAAGTTTTTATTTCACCTTTGTTTAAAAGGTATTATCACCGGATATAGAATATTGCCACCAATTTTTTCTTTCAGTCCTTTAATGGATGTTGCTCCAGAATTTTTTGATTTATTTTGTTCTTGATGAGGATTCTGCTGTCATTCTTTTGTTTCTATGTAAGTATTGTGTTCCTTGGCTGCTTTTAAGATTTTACCTTTATCACTGGTTTAAACATTTTGATTATTCTCTGCAGTGGTATAGTTGTCTTCATAAATCTTGTACTTATTCTTCATTGAGTTTCCTGGATTGGTTGGTTTATAGTTTTTAACAAATTTGGAAAATTTCAGCCATTACTCCAAATATTTTATTCTGTCTCAATTTTTTTCTCTTTTCAAGGGCTCAAATTACACAAGTAATAGGCTGCTTGAACTTGTCCCAGAGCTCACTGATGTTATAATCATTTTTTACAATCTTTTTTTCTCTTATTGTTGAATTTATTATAGTTTCTATTTCTATGTCTTTAAATTCACTAATCTAGTCTTCTACAGTGTCTAATCTTCTGTTAATCCTATATATTACTTATCTCTGGAAGTTTGATTTTAAAAAATTTATAGTTTCTTTTTTTATAATATGATCTCCTTAACAGGTACATTCTTTCTGACTGTATTTTTTAACATATAGATATATTTGTAATAACAGTTTTAATATCCTTGTCTGCTAATTATATCATTTGTATCATTTCTGTGTGTCTTGATTTATTTTTATCTTTCTTTTTTGCATGCTCAGTAATTTTTTATTTGTTGCCAAGTTTTAAAAATTTTACTGTATCAGGTGTTGAATATTTTTTAACTTCTTTAAGTATTCCTGAACTTTATTCTGGGATGCAGTTAAGGTACTGGGAAACAGTTTTGGTTTCTTTAGGGTTGCTTTTAAGCTATGTTAGGTGGCTTTTATGCAAGGGCTAGTTTTCCCCAGCACTGAGACTATAATCTACTGGGTTCTCTCCCTGAAGTCCCAAGTATTACCAAGGACTTCTGCTGTAGGATCGTGGACTATTCCTCGCCTTGTTTGATCTGTGAGGCTTTTTTACCTACTTTTCTCTAGTAATTCTTTCCCTGGCCTTAGGTAATTTCCTTGTATTAATGCAGTTATCAGTCCTCAGTAAAGACTTGAGATAAATCTTTTACAAGTTTTTGTAGCTTGTTTTGCAGTTCTATTCACTCTGCTACTCTGTTCTGCAAATTCTAGCCACCATGGATTCCCAAGATGTTCAACTCTATTTTTTTCTACTCATGAAGACCACAACACTCTGTTTGGATTATATCTCCTTTCACCATTGCTGAGACACTTTTTTCAGTCAATATGCTGGAGCAACTGTAGGGTCATCTTTTGTTTCCCTTTTCTCAAAGATCTCTGTACTGTGCATCCTAGGACCCAGTATATGAAATCTACTGGTTTATATATTTAGTCTATCATTTTAGTTGTTTATGTGAGAAGATAAATTTGGCCTTTGTCATTCCATCATAGCTGGAACATACATGATATTTTAGCCATAGATGAAGTGACCCAGATTCAAACTGGTGATTATTACTGTCACATTTATGTAGTTCTTTTCATTTGAAAATACTTCATGGTCACTTCTGAAACTTCTAGTATATTCTTCACAATTTATTGCAGATTTTTTGTGCACAATCTACAAATTTGATCTTCTTGGATAAAGTACAGATGGCATAATACTTCCAGGTAGATCGCTTATAATTTCTGACCTAGCTCCACATGAAAGAATAACTTGGAGGTGGTTGTCAAGGAGGGTTAATGTGGGCAGGATGTAGCCATCAAGAGTCCAGAAAGTCTCTGGTGCTAGGCAAAGCAGTGTGCCTGTTGCCTCTTGGGCAAGTGAGCACAAGAGGTGAGAGGTTATTATGTTTCCTGCCTGTGTTGGTTGTGCATAGATTTTGCTCTGTTTCCAGTACTTGCAGCAGACTTACAGTAGAATGAGGACAGAATACACTCCATCTCTCCATTCATGCACACAGTGCCATTGGTTTTTAAGGAACAGAGCCTAGGTACAGTAGCTCAAATTAAAATTGTGTTTATAGAACAGAAGACTATAAAGGATCCAAGAATTAGAAATATATGTAGACCCCATAGAAACTGATAAGTCATAGTGGAAAAGGAGGGCAACTTCATTTATTTATTTATTTATTTATTTTTCAGTTTTTAAAGGTTACTTTCCATTTACAGTCATTACACAATATTGGCTGTTTTCCCCGTGTTATGCAGTACATCCTTGAGGCTATCTTACACCCAAATAATTTATATCTCCCACCCCTGTGTTTCTCCTCCCCCCCCCCACTGGTAATCACTAATTTGTTCTCTATATCTGTGAGTCTGCTTCTTTTTTGCTTTCACTAGTTTGTTGTTTTTTTAGATTCCATATATAAGTGGTATCATACAGTATTTGTCTTTCCATGTCTGACTTATTTCACTTAGCATAATGCCATCCATGTCCATCTATGTTGTTACAAATGGCAAAATTCCATTTTTTTTTAAATGGCTGAGTAGTATTCCATTATATATATATTATAATATATATATAATATATATATATTCCATTCCATTCCATACTGTTTTGATGACTGTAGCTTTGTAGTATTGTCTGAAGTCAGTGAGCATGATTCCTTCAGCTCTGTTCTTTCTCAAGATTGTTGTGGCTATCCAGAGTGTTTTGTGTTTCCATACAAATTTAAAAATTATTTGTTCTGATCCTGTGAAAAATTCCCCTTGGTATTTTCATAGGGATTGCTTTGAACCTATAGATTGATTTGGGTAGTATGGTCATTTTAACAATATTGATTCTTCCAATCCAAGAAGATGGTATATCTTTCCATCTATTTGTGTTGTCTTCGTTTTCTTTCATCAGTGTCTTACAGTTTTGGGAATACAGGTCTTTTGCCTCCTTAGGTAAGTTTATTCCTACATATTTTATTCTTTCTGATGCAGCAGCTACTTTCTTTAACTCTCTCTATGCCTTCATATTTTTCTACCTCTGCTTCTCTCTATAATTCCATTCTATGTTTCTTCCCCTGTGGACTGGCGTCCTCAGCTCATAGTCATTGTTGTCTCCACAATATAATACCCTCAGTCCTTGGTCTTCATGATCTTTCAGCTCACCTTTATATACTTAACTGGCACAGCATTTAAGGGACAGGAATTTGGCCCAACCTAGGCTGGATGTGTCTACCTGATGTTACTGTGGCCAAGATGAGGGGGAGGAGTCATTTGGTATAGGTATAGACAACCAGGCACGTGCATGAGAAAGAGAATAGAGCTAGACATGGTCCTCTAATGACATTTATCATAGTCAGTTCAAGTATTTAGATCATTAGACACCAAGGGCACAATAACTAAGAGGGAAAGAGGGAAATGAGAGCCCAATTTAGTTTTCTATAGAGTTCTGAACTTTAAACTGACTCTAATAGCCCACTATGGTCTTCTTCATAATATGACTAAGTAATGAAATTGTCATCTCATTCCTGATTGTTCTCAAGTCATATATGGGGATCTTGCTCATTTTTAAGAAGATAGATCCTGTGTTTATCCCAAGTAGGAAGAAATACCATTCTAGAAGAAATTCTCTGCTTCTGAGAGGTTCCCCTAGAGCGAGCTCTAGTGTCTGGTTCTGGAAGACCAGGAAATCACCAGCTGCAGATTTAGCATAATTGGAGTCAATGATAGGTTTGCTTGAATAGCAGTTTTAGCCTCCAGCCTCCTAAAATGAATATTTGGGCACAAACCTGAAACGTTTAAGGAATGAAGAAGCAGTATTTCCTACCACTGGCATATAGGTTTTCCTCAGGGCACAGTTATGCCCCTCTTCCTCCATCTAGCTAGGGAAGCTATCTACTATGCGTGCATTTTCTTTTTGTTACAATAAAGGAACGCTTAATGCTTTAAAAAAAAAAATCTGTTTCAGTTTTGAAAGCAAAAGTCCTATAAGCCGTAGAACCCACTATGTCCAGCAAATAATTCTGCCCTAATTGAGTCTCTGTAAAATATGAAACAGATTCTAAATTATTCCACCAGTAGTGATAATTCTGCCTATACTACTGTCAATTCTATTTTTTTTTAAGTATGGAATGTTCAGTTAAAAGTCATTAAATATAAGTGAATTTGCCTACTCTGGCGACCTACTGTCCCTGAGGAAAACACAATGTGTGCTCACAATTACTGGCTCTTTGTGTTCCCTCTCTTTGGCTGCTTGTTCTCTAACAAATTCCTACAAAGAGGTGATGTGACTATCTGTGCTTTGCAATTCAAGCTGTTTTTAGAGTGCAGAGAATTTCCCTAGAACTGCCTCTCTCTCTCCCTTCCCTGACCCCTTCGCCCTTGCATTCATTAAAGCTGAGTTCCTGGCTCAAGTTAAGGGAAGATTTTAGTTATTATCCTTGGCAAAGGAACTCTCCGTTGTGGCTTTGATTTGAACTTCAGCTCTTCTGAGTACAAGGGTCACATGTGAATTTGTTATGCTTCCTGGCAAGCATTTCAGAATAAATGAAGCTGATGAAATTCTCATGAAGTATTTGTTTTTTAGTGTTTCTCTAATACACAATAAATTGTAATTTACGAGGCATAATTGAAGAAAATTCTGGAGGAAGTTGTGTATAAGATTAGGGGGATTATTAAATCAACTTTATTGTGTTTTCAAAACTTAAAAATGTTTTACAGCTATAATAAATTGTTTGAGAGTGCTATCAGCCCGTAAATTTTAATAATTTAATAAACATTCTCCAATTAAGTTGGGCTCATGGCCAAATCCCAGGGCTGGGTTTGTGTTGTGGATATAGTAATGTGTGTTTTAGTTTACCTGACTGATAAAAGAATGAACTGTTCTCATGTATGATAAGCATCAGTCACTCATTAATTTTAATGAACAAAAACTGGAATTCAAATTTGAAGTCCGGACGGAGGGTGTACTAGGTTTCTCTGCCCCTCCTCAATCCGTTTTACTAATCACTGTTGCTCTTTAGTATCTTCAAAGTTAGAGGCTCACATCATTTCCCCTAGCCCTTTAACCTCAAAAATCAGTTATAAAAGTAATAACTCACTCACCTCCTATTAGTGAGCTGTTAACTGCATAGTTAAAATGTTTTTAAAGTAATAAATTCAAAGTATTCATAAGTTGCACATAGAGAGTTCCCAATGTACATTGATTAAAATAAATTAAATCTATATTAATATAATAAAGCAGATAAAATATGTGGTATTTTTCCTATCTCTTCTCTTGTGAAACTTGGTGGTCAAATTCTAAACAACTCACTGAGAAGAGTGGGGACTATGTAGAGAGTCTGTGTTGGCTTCAAATTTGCACCTTAATGAAATATGCTAATTAAGTGAGCATTGTGTAAAACATTATTCATATGTCTGTTTAGATGTGACTGTGCCTAGATTTGAACCAAGTTAATTAGTGCATGTTTAATAAAATATTATTTTGCTCTTTTTTCCCTTTATTCTACTCAAATGAATTAATCTTATCTTAAAACTAAAGTGACTGCTTTAATTAGACTTTGTGTTCAATTGTTCTTCACCTGCTTTTTATGATAATCACAAAAATAGTCACCAGTATACTAAACGATACTTACATAAGATTTAAATTATTGACTTTAGACTACACATTCTATGTTTTGTTTTTTTTTCACATTCTATGTTTTTAAAGAAAAATTTTGTGACCATGATAAAAGATGTGTGATGAATGTTAACAATACAAGAGTCTTTTCCTTTGATTATTTCTCACTTTCTCATCTTATTGATATGACTGAAAAAAATATCATATTTGATGATTTCTACCACCAAAAGAATGTCCCTTGGTAACTAGATGTAGGTATGTATTTATTCATCCACACAAGACAGGCACATGCTAATATATGCACTTGCCATGCCTACGTTTTCACTTAATGAAGAGCTTAATAAAAATCAGCATTCATAGCCCCTGCATAGTCAGATAAATCAGTTAATGCACAATAAGCAGCTCTTATGTATAATGCAAAAGATTAGTCTTATCATTTGCATAATGTGCTACAAACGGCCCACTGTTTCAAGCAGTAGAAGCTCCTCCACTAACTGTGAGTTGAAAGCTGAATGATGTCAATAAAGTAATTATGCTTCATTTGGCATATCTCATTCATTCTCTGGAGTTCAAGACCCTATCTGAGCTCTGTTGACAGCACTGCTGAAAGGCATTGGTAATGGTTCAAAAACAAAGCAGTGGGAGTCTGGAAAGAAGCTTGGTGTGCTCAAGTCTCCACTGTATGACTTGTTCCCTAGTAGAAACTCATTTTACACTCTGGCCAAGGCACATATTTATGTATAAATATGTGCAACTAGGAACTTGTTTATACTGAGAGTAAAAGAATTTTCAGGCCAATAAATTACCTATACCAGTGACTTCCAGTCTTATCAGAATTCCCAGTGGAAAGAAGAGATTGCCAAGGAACCATTTCTGTGTTCCTCAGAGACACGTTTACGCACACCCTGCTTCTGCCAATAGGAAACACAGAATTCACTGTCACAGTGTTGCTTCCCTCCCTCTTACCTTATCCCCTAGAGAACATTTCCATATCTGTGAGAAATTAAAAGGCATTTTTTGAAAATTAATCTAGTTCTTTATACATGCATGTGCACCTGCGCTTGTGCATGCACACACACGCATTTTACTTATGTGAAAATTAAGACCCAAAGAAATTACACAGTTTACCTAAGACCCAGCTCTGGGTTTAGAATACAAGTCTCTCGACTCTTATTCTTATGACTCATATTTTTCTGTTTTGTGTAATTATTTTAAAAAATTTCTTTTTACATTTGTTTTCAGTCCAAAGGATAGGGTGACAAATCATTTTATATTTGTCATGATCAGCTGGCAAATATTTTTGCAAAGGTTTGTATTAAAACCGTAAAAACGGTGGCTATGGAAGTGCCTCTGAAAGACGATGCATTCGCACGCTCAGACTCTCGTTCTAACTCATTGCTCAGAAGCAGACTGTGGCCGATCTTTTTTTAGTATCTCCTGGAACAACCGCATTTGGACAAAAATGGTAAAATTATGATTTTCTTCTTAAAATGGCATTTTACTGAAATCCTTGCTCTTAGATTGATTAAATCTTCTTTCTTGCATATAGAAAAATAATTTGTTTGCCAGAATATGTTTTGAAATCATGTATTCTATATTATACTGTTCATTATATTCCATAATAATAATTTTAAATAACACAGTCCACAGACTTACTAGTACATAGACAACCTAATCATTTTCTACAGTAAACCTCATTTATGTGCTTATGTGACTCTTTATATGCAATAGTTCTGTCTTGGCAAAGTCAACTATGCAGTTTAGGGCTAGAAATAGACTAAAATACTGTCATAAGATTTATGATTTCTTGCTCCTGCTTAGGAAGTAATAAGACATGGATTTTAGAACATAGATGTTGTTAAGACATGGATGACCACATTTATATTCAGAAGTCTAAAAAAAAAGTAGAGAATTTGATATTTTAGCTGAAGAAAGCAATCAGGGAAGGAAAAAAAGAGAAAGTCTTAAATATTTCTTATACTATAATTACGATAAGAAACTGAAGAAACATTTAAGCAGAAATTATTGCACTTCAGTTTGATAATTTTATTCATTTATAAAAACAAATTATTTGTTGAGGTAAATTTAAATCAGATCACTCATCTTTAACTGTTAGTTAACCAATAGTACAAATAATAGACAAATTACCTAAAATACTTACAAATGCTAATTTGAATAGCTCTCAGTTGCTACAGAATCATATCTGAAACATAGAATGTCCTTCCTACATAATACCAGTGTCATTAAACAAAAAGTGAGATCTCAACTAAACAGAAATGTGTCTCCAAATGAACCAGTCTGAAAATATTTCTCTGAGTGGCTACTAAACTATAGCTTTGACCACTTTGATATGGCTTTTATAATTATCATCTTGGCTTCTAGTAGTTTGTGTGTTTGTGTGGCTATTTTCCATGAGCCCCTTCTCTTCAATAGGTTCAGATGAGATGGATTGCAAAAATCCAACAATGAGATAAATAATTGTTGTAGCAGCAGCAGTGCAGCCATAGTCTTACTCACACAGTGAGCTCATGGGGCACTCAAGTCTCCTGAATTGCCTCTATGTAAAGAAGAAGTAAGAGGTACAAACCTAACCTAACCCACCAATCGCAGAGAAAGTACAGCTAAAACAGCTCAATTTCTATGGTCATTTCCCAAATTTGAATGGTGTAAAGGGATTTGTACAGACGCCTTGAATAAAATTGTTCCCAAAGTTTGGTATGTAATGTTCATAATGCAAACTGATTTCAAATAAGGGTGTACTTTCATGTTGTATCATGTTGGCACTAGAGGGTTTTTATTAGGCACTAGCGAATCGCCTTTTGCTATGACAGTCATGTTATATCTTAATTAACAGTATTATTTCTAGTTCAACTAAAATAGCTAAAGGGTCCTCCTGGGATCTATTCTGGGGTATGATTTTGTTTAATCTTATTATTAATGATAATAAATTTTTAATTCATTGGAATATCATCTGTATGCCAATGATTCTATTATTTAAACAAATAATTATCCTACATTACAATTTCTTTTTGAACATGACAATAACAAATCATAGTTATGGCTTATTCAAAGTAAATTAGGTCTAAAACATTAATAAAATTAATTGCAAGATACTTGACTGGAAACCAGAGCTGGTTAAAACAGGAGCTCTCTCTTATGGTCTTTGATAATGCATTACTCTCTAGAATAAAGCTACCAGCAGAAAATATCTCAGTGCTTGTTAGCAAACAAAGAGTAATTGAAACTTGGTTGCTAGGAGACATTGTTTCTGCTTGTTGACAATCCTGATTTTCTTTGATTACTGGCACTATTGTTGTTCATTACACAAACTGAATGTTTTTATATAACACTGAAGAAACATATTTTGGAACCCAATTGTTGTGTGAATACCACCATGTGCTACCAAAGAGATGTTTATTCACAGGTTCGACAGGTTAACTATCTCTAGTGAGCATTTTGTTCCAAAGGCTTACTACATATTTTTGGATTTATTGTAAAATAAAAATTTTACTGGAAAGAAAATTTTAGGTTTTACACAATAAAGATTTTGAATAATCCATGAACTTAGATTTCCTAAAAACAGAAAAATAACATTATCTTTGTAAATTCAGCTTCTTTACTGTAGTGATTTCTATATTCAAGATTATTTCATTTGCATGAGGGAAAACAATATTTGAAATACAAGAAAATGTTTATTTTAAATGAGGTTGGGTTTTTTAAATCCTGGATAAGAAAATAAGAAGTTTTAGAATGATTTTAATACAATGAGCACTTTGACATCTAGTTTTCTCTCTTAAAGAATATTCAAATATCTTCATTCACAAGGCAAAACTTAATATCATACTTGGCAAATCTTCAAACAGGTAGACAGTTATGCAGAATGTATCTCAAAAATCTTTACTCCAAATGGAATTCCAATTATTTGTATGCTATTTAACCTCAGGTTAGATAACACTAGAATCTGTCTGCAGGTTCCTATCATCACAGCTGTGATAAATACTCTGACGCTCTTTTTATACCATCCTCACTCTTAACATTTCTGCTTTAGGAATAGATAGACAACAGCATACAAGAAGTCTATAAGCTTTCTGTCTCATCACACTATCTTTTGTCTTTACTTATTCTATCATAGAATAAAGCAGTGTTTCCCATCTGAAACCCGCTCTTCTGCTTCTATTCTCTTCTTTTGGAAATCTTGGCTCTCAATTACCCTCTCTTTCCCTTCACTTATCAATATTTCTTTTTTCTTTCCCTAGTTACATATTCAGGCTAAGCTAACAGTCCTTTTTGTTTCTTTGTTTTTTGCTTTCTAGACTATTAAAAAAATCCTGTGTTTATAGATTGTCTCATTTTCTAACTCTGTGCAATTTTACTTCCTCAAATACTCTACCTGAAATTTCTCTCATATGCACAAATGGCCTCTAAGTCTACAAATCAAGGATTTTTTTCTTCTTTATTTGCATTCTTTTGACTTCACATTACTGCTGATGACCTTTTCTTCTTTTTAAAAATTTCCTTGAAAATTACTATCCTGGATATCTTTCCAGGTTCTTAATAATTTCTCACAAGTCTTCTCAGTCTGCTCTTTCTGTTCTCGTGTGTATCCTAAAGTCATCATTTCCCAAGTTTGTCTTCTTACATTCTCTCTGTTAAATATCTCATCCCAGCAAATAACTTCAGCTGTCATCTCTGTTCTCATCTCTAGGTAAAATTATATACAAAATCCCAACTTTCACCCAAATTCAGTCCTACATATTTAACTGCTGCCTAAGCAATATTCATATGGATGCCTCATTGGCACCTTAAGCTCATCAAATCTCATGGTTCCCATGGTCACTTTTCTATGAAAATTTCATTCTTCCTAATTACTCCAGTGTATATTAAGGTACTATCATTTTGAAGCCATTTTGTTCTTATTTCTCTCATCAAATTAACTGCTTGATCCTTTAGATTTTTGTCCTGTTTTCTTTGCCATATCAGTTCAGCTTTCCATTGACTTTCCTCTGGATTACTGATCTCTCTAAGTCATCTGATGCATTTATCAGTTTTATAGTTTAAGCAAGATTCTAATTGTACTGTTTATGTGATTAAATTATTAGTAGCTACTCCAAAGGCAACTCAGTGATCCCTTCTAGACTTCTCTCCCAGTTGTCCTCCTTTATTTGAACTACCACAGCATTTTGTACCTCTCATTGAGCACATTATGAATACCGAATTACAGCATTTAAAAAATCATATCTTTTTTCATTCATTAGAGGATATAAGTTATTTGATTTATCTTTGTATCTTCCACAATATCTTGGTCACATTTAATACACATATATAAATAAATGAAAAATAAGTTTTTGTTCAGAAATATAAGTAAAGATTATTTTTCAGTGTAAAAAATATGTGATGAGTTACTATGTAGTCTTAAATAATGTGCCTTTTCAACATATTTTTCTTCCTTTTGAAGACATGGGCTATTATATACTGAAAAATATAAAGACTGTTTTGAAAAGAGATTCTATATCTTTGCAAACATAAGTGTTCTTGACTTGTATTGCATGTGCTAATTGTATGACTCTATGTAGCACAGAAGAAGGGAAGGGGAAAGTATAATGTTGTAAGGCTCTTACATAGCACCTAAATTAGTATAATATTACTGGAAAATATACTGATGTTAAAGGTGCATTTTGTAAACCTTTGAACAGACACTTATTAAATCAAATATAGAGATACAGCTAATAGGCCATAGTATAGAGAAAATAGAAGAACTCAAAACCTAAAACAAAACAGAAAAAGAATAAAAGGATTAAAGAACTAATAGAGAAAATAGTTTTAATAAATAACAAAATGGTCAACACAAGCACAAGCTTATCAATAACTACATTAAATGTACATGTCTAAAAACTCCAATTAAAAGGAATTGATAATCAGACTAAATCTAAAAGCAACTATCATAAGGTCCAGAAAGTCACTACAATAATATGGTCAATTTTTTATACAGCTACCAAAGTAATTCAAATGAAAAAGGATGATCTTTTCAACAAATTTTGTGAAGCAATTTGATTTCCATATGGAAAAAAATGAAACTCAAATAGATTTTAGAGCTAACCTCAAAAGCCAAAGCTATAAAAATTCTAGAGAAGATCCTAGGACAAAATCTTTGTCAGAGGATACCATTAAAGAAGTATATAGACAAACCATAGAATGGGTGAATATATTCTTAAAACTTATATCTAACAAAGAACTTATATCTAGAATATATTTTAAGCTATTACAATAGATCATAAGAAGATAATCTAATTTTTAAATGGGCAGATGATTTAAGCAGATAATTCACAAAATAATATATAAGGATGGCTAATAATCACACAAAAAGATGTTTGACATTATTAGACATCAAGGAAGTGGAAATCAAAACCAAAGTTTAACATTACTATAAATCCACTAGAATGCGTAAAATTAAAAAGATCAACAATACTAAATGTTTGAGACATTGTGTAGCAACTGGAACTGTCATACACCACTGGTGGTATAAATACTCTGGAAAATAGTTTACTAGTTATTTTTTTAAAAGGCATAATGTATGACCCAAAATTTTTACTCCTAGGTATTTACCCAAGAGAAATGTTTGTAGTAACTTTACTCAGAATAGTGAAAACACTAAACAACCCAAATATCCATTAACAAATGGATGGATAAATGTACTGTGGCATATTCATACAGTAGAATACTACTCAGCAATAAAAAAAAATGAACTATTGGTATAAGGAGCAAAGTAGATGAATCTCAAAAATGTGATGAGTGAAAGGAGTTAGACACAAATAATATATGCCATATGAATCCATTTAATGAAATTCTAGAATAGCATAATTAAAGTATAGTGACAGAAGTCAGATCAATGGTTGCCTAGGACCAGTTGCCAGGGATTGGAGGTGAGGAAGGATTAGCAGGGATGAGGCAAAAGGAAAGTTTTGGGAGTAAGCAAAGTGTTCAGTTTCTAGATTGTGATGGTAGTTACTTTGAGTATCAAAACTTATCAAACTGTGCAATGTAAATAGGTACATTATGTTTTATGCAAATATATCTCAAGAAAATTGTTAAAAAGGATACAGTAAAGATCTGTGAATGGGTTTGACCCCATTTCCTCATTTCTTAGTACTTAAATTTTCATAAAGTTTGTAATGAGTCACTCACTATTAATAAAGAGGAGTGATTATGGAAAGCATCCAACATACAGTATCTGTGGATGCTATGCAAGGCTCTCTTGTGCCTCATGTGAATTTATGAATGACCTTTTAACATGAGAATAACTCAAATTTAGAACCACATGGATTCACTCTAATAGCTCTAGTGAAACTTTTGCTGAAGAGTCCACTCACTGAATATTTTGGCAGGAATGAAGTGATGGTGGTATTGTCATGAAAATGATATCTACATTTAATTATTGTAATTTTTTTACTATTCTTGCTATTTTGCCTAATATCTCCAAATATACTTGAGATAAGATAGCATGATGGGTTAAAATAAATACATTTATCTTATAGAAATTTAAATCATAGTTATTTGGAAAGTAAAGGAAATCTGAAGCAACAAATCATACATTTTAAAAAAAAACCAGACTTTATATTTTATAGTAATTTTAGGTTCATTGAAAAATTGAGTGAAAGCTACAGAGATTTCCCACGTACTCCCTACTACCACACAAGCATAGCCTCCCCATTATCAACATTCCTCTCCTGAGTGGTACACTTGTTGTAATCAATGAGCCTACATTGTCATATTATTATCACCCAGAGTCAATAGGTTCATGAAGTTTCATTAGTGATGTTGTACATTTAATGCTTTTAGGCAAATTATAATGACTTGTATCCAGTATTATAGTATCATACAGAATAGTTTCACTGATCTAAAAATCCTCTGTGTTGTGCTTATTCATTCTGTCCTACTGCATCCCCCCAACCCCTGGCAACCACTGATCTTTTTCGTTCTCCATAGTTTCCCCTTTTTCAGAATGTTGTATAGTTGGAATCACATAGTATGTAGCTTTTTCAAACTGCCTTCTTTCACTTAGTAATGTGCATTTAAGTTTTGTATATCTCTTTCATGGCTTTATAGCTCATTTCTTTTTCCATTGCCTGGATGTCCCATGGTTTATTAATCCATTCACCTACTGAAGGACATCTTGGTTGCTTCCAAGTTTTGACAATTACGACTAAAGGTGCTATAAACATCAGTGAGCATGTTTTTGTGTAAACTTCAGTTTTCAACCTCTTTGGGTAAATACCAAGGAGCGTAATTGTTGGGTTGTATGGTAAGAGTATAAATAGTTTACCAAGTTGTTTTTCCAAAGTAGTTGTACCATTTTCATTCTCACCACCAATAAATGAGAGTTCCTGATGCTCCACATCCTTGACAACATTTGATGTTGCCAGTGTTCTGCATTTTGATCATTCTAATAGGTAACAGTATCTCATTATTGTTTTAATTTGTATTTCTCTGCTGACGGACATGGAGCATCTTTCCATATGCTTATTTACCATCTATATATCTTCTTTGGTGAGGTGTCTGCTAGGGACTTTGACACATTCTTTAATCAGGTGTTCATTTTCTTATTGTTGAGTTTTAAGAGTTCTTTGTGTATTTTGGAAAACTGCCCTTTAGGAGAAATATTTCTTGATATATTTTCTCACAGTTTGTGGTTTTTCTTTTCATTTTCTTGTCAGTATCTTTCATAGAACAGAATTTTTTATTTTAATGAGGTCTAGTTTATCAATTATTTTTTCATGGACTATGCCTTTGATGTTGTGTCTCAAATGTCATTGCCAAACACAAGGTCATCTAGATTTTCTTCTATGTTATTCTCTAGGAGTTTTGTAGTTTTACATTTTACGTTTAACTCTATGATCCATTTTGAGTTCATTTTTGTGAAGTGTATAAGAGCTGTATCTAGATTCGTTTTTTTGCATGTGAATGTCTAGTTGTTCCAGGACCATTTGTAAAAAAGATTATCTTTGCTCTATAGTATAGCGTTAAATTATTTTTTAAAAATAAATGATGTTGAATTGTTTCTTTTTGCACTCTGTCAGTCACCATTGCAAAAAATTTTATTAGCTAGTGCTTTTACTCCTCACTGAATAAATGCCTCCAGTGTGAGGTCAAGGATGACTAGTTCCCCAGCTGTCAATATTCAGGCAGACAATTGATCTTCTCATTTCATTTAATCTTAGTAGCCATTTCCTTTCCCCCAGCTCCAACACTACTTAGAGAAACTAAATATGTCCACTGTCATCAGTGCTTAGTGTAAGTGTAATATGACATGAATCAAATACCCTTCAGGCCAAAGTAGAGACTGGTAATTTATTACTGAAGAACAGAGGCTTTTCTGAATTTTTCTTTAGTTCAGGCAGATCACTATGATTAACTAAGCAAGAGGGCAGCAGGTGTTCTCATTAAATTTACAGTCACTGGCAACAGATAGGAAAGTAGTTTTAAAGGAGTATGCAGCTGTGTGGACACCTGTAATGCAGCCATGCACTCCAAAATATGATGCAGTGGTGGTAGGTGGGCCAGCGCTCCCTCACTTCAAGCAGCTCTGGTTGGGAATGTTCAAGCAAGTGATTTCTAAACAGAATGTGGGGAAATGTTTTCCCTGAAATGACAAATGACATTTTGAAAACTCAAGATTACATGACACCTTCCTGAGTTGTGTAGGAAATCAGTGCCATTTGTGGCCACTTCCCATGAAATGGAAGAGTCTTCCCTGGTCTGTCTCTTCTAGCTTCTTCTTTGTGCCCTTCTTAAAAACTGAGTTTAAAAGTGAGCATCATTTCTCTAGGTTAGTTTTGGTAATATATGTCAGTCTTATAATAATGGCCTTCACAGAGACATGATGCTTTGTTAAAATGGAATTTGTTCATTGTACATATTTTCTCAGAAAGACCCACCATTCCAGTCTACAAGAGCAGAAAGAGTCCTTTGTCTTAGTTCTAAAATCTTTCTTAGACATTCATCTTTCTGGGTCTTTGTTTCTTACCCTATCTTTATCTTTCCTCACATTAATGGAAAGTTATAATATTTCCTAAGCTCTTGGACAATTTGCAGTAATTGTGGTGAGGTATCTTTCTTTTTTTCCTTCTTTCCTCCTTCCCTCCCTTCCTCTTTCTTCTTCCTTCCTTCCTCCCTCTCTTTCTCTTTTTCTTTCTTTCTTTCTCTTTTTCTTTCTTTCTTTCTTTCCTTCTCTCTCTCTTTCTTTCTTTCCTTCTCTCTCTTTCTTTCTTACTTTCCTTCCTTCCTCCCCCTCTTTCTTTTTCCTTTCTCTTCTTTCATGCTTACTTTCTTCCCTTCCTTCCTTTCTTTTCCACTAGATTTCTTTTTCACATTTATTTATTTATTTTCAAATCAGTCCACAATTGATCTGTGGCTTACTGTTAGACTGCATTTAATAACATAACATAAAATATAAGTGATAATTTTAGAATAGAACTAAGAAAAGTAACTAAAACTATAGAGTCAAAATTAGAGGAACTATTAAGTAGGACAATAGTTAAGTAGGATAAATGAGCATGAGATATTGCTCTACTTGAAACTTATATTTGCCCAAATCATTTTGGATAGAGTCTTGATGGATTTGTGGAAGAACAAATGATCTATCAATAAACATTGTATTTTTCCTCTTTTGTACACAGTAAGTTATTTTAATCAGGAAAGCCACTGAAAACTTTTATTGTGATATTGTTTTGTTGGTGATATGTTGCTAGTGAGATAGTAAATACAGTTACTCTATAGGCTACTAATTTTTCTCTATTCAGTGAGGATAGATTATGCCTCCAACTCTAGCCAACCACCTCATAAATCTAAACTAGAATAAGAGTAGAATTTTAGACCTGGAAAGGAGCTTAGGGTCCAACTCATTTGACAGTGGCTTTGCCACTAGTCATAGGAAATGAAGCTCAGTTGGATGAATCTGGCCGGTCTGTCAGCACTAGTGAGGAAGGAAAAAAAGAAAACATGGCAAAGCTTGTGGTGACCGATTGCTTCATATATACAGGAGAGCAGGCTTTGTTTGTTAATTATATTTCTAAAGCACAGTAATTGTAGTCTCCCTCCTGCCCCTGCTATAGGGACAAAAATAACTTTTTAAATGCAGAAATATTTGTTGAAATAATATTTTCTTTAATAGGAATTTACTTGTAATAAAGAAGAGCATATTCACTCTTAAACTTTATAACATATTTTTAAAAACTTAAAAATATGTGGTATTCTCTTTGTGTTATATCTTTACAGTGTATCTGCAGATTGGCTTACGTTACATATAAGCATCCATTTACACAAGCATATTAAAATATCTCATAAAATATGTCATGTGTACATATGACATTTTATGCAGTGAATATAAAAAGTGTGAGAATTCTGTGTCAAAGGCCACTTAGTGGATAGCTATATAATCAGTGTAAATAAAATTTAGTAAAGGACTGTTTGCTTTGTTACTAGACTAACATAGCCTGTGGGAAGAGCAGAATGTCAAAAAAGAAATATGGGCTTGTGAAATTTTTGTGCTTGTCTTCAAGATAGCCATATATTTGTAATGGTCATGCAAATAAAATTCAGTTCACAATATATATTAAAAATTAATATCTCAAGAAGATTTCAAATTACTAGTAGACAAACATAAGACTGATGCCCCCCTTTTTTTGTAATGGAGTACTTATATGTAAAAGCAACTTAAATGTCTGACTATTTTGTGAAATATATGCTGGAACAGAAATGTAGCAGAATTGGCTAGAAATCATTTTAAAATATGCCAAAGGCAAGTGCCTTTATTTACTAAGATACTCTAGCAAATGCCTTTCTTGCCCCGTATCACATCACATCCCCTCTTGACCCTCTGATTTTAGCCAGAGCTACACTGGACTCCTCAGTGCCCTGACAGAGTCCCACCAAATATTTATCATCTGTTCTTCTGATTTCTGACTATGGCCTTCTCTGTAGCAGCTCTAGGTGTAAGGGAGTTAGTGCCTCAGCTCAGCTGAGGACAAAGTCTCCAGTCCCCTGGACTTTAAGCTGACAATTCTGGAAAGTATGTGGTCCACTTCCAGGGAAGAACTGCTAGAACTGAGCCCTTGTTGCCCACAAGGTTAATCTCAGTAGTGCACGCTAATGGTGACCTCTCCTCCTTTCTCTACCCTTCCCCCTCCCTTACTCCTGCTTCCAGGATAAACTAACTATCCCAGGTTCTACATTCTGGGGAACCCAAACCAAGGCAGTTACCAACAGTATGGTTTTCTTCATTAACATGTACAGTGGCAATTTGTGAGATTTAAGTGTATTCATATATAGCATGTGGTCAATTTGGGAGCTTAGGAAACAGGGGCTCTACTCCTCACTGTTTCCCTAGCTATAGGTATTACCTTATCTGGGCTACAATTTCTTTAGCTATAATATGATAGAAATAGCCTCACAGCTCTCAAGGAACCATGGGCACGAGTATAGACCATGAAATAGTTTAATACACTCATATCTGTTGCATAGTATTTATTTTATTCTCTTTTGTGATGTGAAACATCCCTTAACCAGGGAGTGAAAGTCAGAATTAGTGGAGTTTATATTTGTTGTTTTGTTATTTAACCAAAATATATAGGCGGCACATGACAGAAACCAAATTATATGAAAGGACCATGAATGAAAGATAGCAATTTCTGTCCTGTCATTTCCCAGCTCTAGTCTATTTCCCATAAACAATCTTAACCAATTCTGTTTGTAATGTTTCAGGTCACTTCCATAATTTGAAATAAAATGCAAAATGTAATTTCTTAGTTTAAAAAATTACATTCCAGAAAGGAATGGGAGAATTTCATCCCCTTAAAGTAGTCCATGTCTCCACCCTGCCTACTTTCATAAGTACATTTTTTCATGATCCCATTTGTACCCTTAAGTTCAATGTACAAATTCCAGTGTTATTTCCTTACTCTCCTCACTGTAACATGAGTATATTAACCTCTCTTCTACCTCCTGTCCCCACTTAGGATCCCCTATCTTCTACATTATCAAAATTGATATCTGTAAACATAACTATGTCATGTGTTTTGGCTATATATTCTAAAAGCTGGGAAAAACAAGTAGTATTTACATTATATCAATGTAAATTTTGTTCATGGAATAACCAAGTAGTGTACTAGAGTTATATCTCCTTCTCCGTGAGTCCAAAATCTTAGCCCTACTTCCTATGACATTACCAATTCACCAAATCTCAAGTTAGCTCAAGCATATCTCTTTTAAGCAGCTATTTCTAGTAGAAAACTATTGGTGAAAATGATAGCATAGATTAAAATACTTCATAGTCAACTAGGCCCTTACAGAAAATAGATGAAAAAGAATAGTGTGGAGAACTTCATGGTTTTTAAATAAAGCTTGAATTTGTATATTAACATCTAAGTTCAAACCAATTTTCCAGGTTTGCCTCATAGGATTCTCCATATGTTTCCTTCTGCTACCTTTGCGTTTAGTTTGCTATTCAGTTCTTATATTCTTAAGGTGCAAGTTTAGATTATTGATTTGAGATATTCTTCTTTTCAAATGTATGCATTCTGTGCTATTAATTGTCCTCTGATCAGTGCTTTAGCTGTGTCCTGCAAATTGCGATGAGTTGTATTTTCATTTTCATTCCATTTAAGATAGTATTTTTAAATTTTTCCTTGAGACTTTATCTTTGATACATCTAGGATTATTTAGAAGTATAATGATTAATTTTCAAATATTAAGGATTTTCCAAATGTCTTTCTTTTATTTCTAATTTAATGCATTATGGTCTGGGAGCATTCTTTGTATAATTTCTACTTTTTTGGTTTTGTTTTTGTCTTTTTTCTTTCAGTTTTATTGAGATACAATTTATATTTGTATCATTTATATAGCACTGAATAAGTTTAAGGTATAAAGCCTAATGATTTGCCTTACACACATTATGAAATGATTAACACAGTAAGTTTAGTGAACATCTGTCATGTCATATAAATTAAAAAAAGGAAAAGAAAAAAATAACCTTTTTTCCTAGTGATGAGAATTCTTAGGATTTACTCTCTTAACAGCTTCCATATGTAACATACAGCAGTATTGATTTTATTTATCACTAGGGATGTAGTTGTGTGCATTACACCTAGTACTTATTTATCTTATAAGTAGAAGCTTGTACCTTTGGACCACCTTCATCCACTTCTTCCTCCCCCATCTCCTACTTCTGATAAGCTCAAATCTGTTTTCTTTTTCTAGGCATTTGTTTATTTGTTTGTTGAAGTACAATTCACCTATAACACCATGTTAGGTCCTGGTGCACAACACAGTGATTAGACATTTCTATACATCACAAAATGTTCACTGCAATTAAGTCTGTTTACCATCTGTCACCATACAAAGATATTACATTATTGTTGGCTTTATTTCCCAGTCTGTACATTTCATCCCTGGGGCTTATTTTGTAACTGGAATCTTGTACCTCTTAATTTCCCTCAGATATGTATATAAATATCTCATATCTTCTTTATCCCTTCATCTACTGATGGGCACTTAGGTTGCCATATCTTGGCTATTGTAAAAAATGCTACAATGAACATAGGAGTGCATATATCTTTTTAAATTAGTGTTTTCATTTTCTTTGGAAAATATCCAGGAATGGAATTGCTATATTGTATGGCAGTTCTATTTTTAATTTTCTGAAGAACCTCCATACTGCTTTCTATAGTAACTGCACCAGTTTACATTCCAACCAACAGTGCACAAGGGATCCCTTTTCTCCACATCCTAGTCAACATGTGTTATTTGTTGCCTTTTTGATAATAGCAATTCTGATAAATTGAAATTTCATTGTGGTTTTGATTTGAATTTCCCTGATGATTAGTGATAATTTCTACTTTTAAAAGATCCATTGGAGTTGAAGAATATACTTAATATTTCAGTCATTTTAAGTTCATTGAGACTCTGTCATGTGCACAGAAAAAGAATGTTTATTCTGTTTTTATTGTTGTACTGTTCTATAAATGTCAGGTCGAATTTGTTGGTAGTATAGTTCAAGTCTTTTGTATCCTTGCTGATTTTTTTCAGTTGTTCTATCAGTTATTGAGATGGAACATTGAATTCTTCAACTTATTGTTTTTAATTATCTGTTTATCTCATAAATTCAGTCAATATGTGTGTGTGTGTGGTGCATGTACTCTGAGCACTATTTTAGGTGTATATATTTATAATTGTTGTAACTTCCTGATTAATTAATAATTTTATCACTCTAAAGTCACCCTCTTTGTCTCTAGTAATGCTTTTGTCATATATTCTACTTTTTCTGATATTAATGTAGCCATTTTACCTATCTGTTTAACATGGTTACTGTTTTCACAGTATATGTTTTCCCATTCTTTCACTTTCATCTTGTTTGTGTATTTGAATCTAAATAGCATCGCTTGTATATGCAGTACAGTTGTATCTCAATTTTTATTTAGTCTGTCAATCTCTACTTTTTGATTGGACTGTTTAATATATTTATATCTAATGCAGTTAATGAATGACATGTTTGGATTTATGTCTGTGATTTTGGTATTTATATTACTTGTGCTCATGTCCGTTTTGTTCTTCTGTACCTCCTTTACTGCATTCTTTTGTGTTAAACAGTGTACTCTTCTAGTCCCTTGTTTTTTATTGATACTATGTTTTTGAGTTATTTTCTTATTGATTTTCCTAGAAATTATAGTATGTAACTTTACTTATAATCTCTTCAGATTAAAATTACAATAATTAATAAAAAGAGAAAATTTAGTCCAATATAGCTATATTTATTCTCCTTCTATTGTGTTATAATTGTCACACTTATAAGCCCCCAAATACAGATTTATAATTTTTAATACAGTTGTCTTTTAAATAGCTAAGGGAAAAAAAGAGAAAGTTATATTTACGTGGTATCAATATTTTAAATTTATTTATCTATATAATTACATTTTCTGTTTTTCTGTAGTTCTCTATGTGGATTCAAATAACCACATATTGTCATTTTCCTTCAGTCTGGTGGACTTGCTTTAGTACTTTTAGTAATGCAGATCTGTAAGCAACACATTACCTCTGTTTATATGGGGATTTATCTCAACTTCATTTTTGAAGTGTGATTTTGCTGGATATAGAACTCTTGGTTGATAGGTTTTTTTCAAATTATTATTCACATTTAGTATATCACCCTACTGCCTACTGTCCACCATTGCATCTAATGAGAAGACAATTTTTAAACCTACTGTGGTTCCCTTATATGAATCAACTTGTTTTTCTCTTTTTGCCTCCAAGTTTTTCTCTTTATCTTTGGCTTTCAACAGTTTGACTATGATTTATCTAGGTGTGATCTTTTTGTTTTTATTTTACCTGGAGTTCATTAAGTTTTTGGATATGTAGTTTAATATTTTTAACGGTATGTGGGAAA
Organism: Kogia breviceps; assembly: GCF_026419965.1. Taxonomy (NCBI): domain Eukaryota; kingdom Metazoa; phylum Chordata; class Mammalia; order Artiodactyla; family Physeteridae; genus Kogia; species Kogia breviceps. The sequence continues at coordinate 103,901,963 of NC_081313.1, read as the reverse complement.
TTTTCAGCATTATTTCCTCAAATATTTAATCTGTCTCTTTTTCTTTCTCATCTCCCTTGAGGCTGCCATTACACATATATTGGTATGTTAAATTGTGTGTCACAGATCTCTGAGGCTCTGTCAGTTTCTCTTTATTTTATCTTTTTTTTCTGTTATTCAGAGTAAATAATTATTTATCTTCACATTATCTGATTCATTTATTTGCCATTTCTAATATTCTGTTGAGTCCCTTTACTAAATTTTTCAGTTCAAGTATTGTACTATAAACCCCAGAATTTCCATTTGGTTCTTTTTTTAATAATAATTTTCTTTTTATTGATATTTTCTATTTGATAAGTCATTTTTTTGTATACTTTCCTTTAATTATTTACATGTGGTTTCTTTGCTTCTGACTTTTACTTTCTGCCAGACTTTCTATGTTTCTTTTGTGCACTAGGCCTCATATTCAGTCAGGGATGAGTAGATATGAAACTATGTGATAGGATCAATTTGTCGGACCAGGAATTTATTTTGTTTTTTAAGACAATTAAGCACTTAAAACTGGGGCTGGGGCACTTAGAGATCTGTAAGCAAAAGAAGAATTTGGACCAGTAACTCACATCATACAAAAAATTAACTCAAAATGGATTATAATGGAATGTTAGTGATAAATATTTAATAACTTGGGTTAAGGAATGATTTCTTAGATATATCAGAAGTATAGGTTATAAACAATAAAATTGGTAAGTTTGACTTCATTAAAATTTAAAACCTTTGCACTTCCAAAGTCTACTAGAAAGTGAAGACATGCCATGGATTAGGAGAAAATATTTGTGAATTAAATATCCGATAAATACTTATATCAGAATAGATAAAGAGCTCTTGTAACTTATTAAGAAAATAAATCATCTCATTTAAAATGGGAAAAAGATTTGAATAGACATTTTACTAAATAAAATATATGAATAGCAATAAGCACCTGAAAAGATGCTCAACATCATTATTCATTAGGGAAATGAAAATTTAAACCACAATGATACATTGCTTTTTACTCACTAGAATGGCTCAAATCAAAAAGACAAAAAATAAGTATTGGTAAGGATATGGAGAAGGTGAAACCTGTATTCATTGCTGGTAGGTACATCAATTGGAGCAACCACTTAAGAAAATATACAGTAAAACGCAAATGCTGTTCCTTAGTCACACAAACAGTCCTTTCTTAACTGTTCTTCCAGTATCCACTCTTATCTCTTTCGATCTGGAATCAAAGTGATCTTTTCCAAAAGTACTTCTGATGGTAGTTTCCTCTTCAACTTAAAGCTTTTCAATATTTTACTTTGCCCTGAAGATAATGAACAATATCTTTGAAAAGATTTTACAAGAATCTATAAGGTCAGTTCTCTACCTGCTTCTTATCTTGCACAGCTCTTCCTCTAGTTCTTTCTGCTCCAGCCTCCCTGACCTTCTTCCAATTTCTCAGACATATTTCTTCTCAATTCAGTCCTCTGCATGTACTGTGTCCTCTGACTTATGACCCTCTACCCCAGGGAGGTACTTCCTTTACTGTTTTCCCATTCCAGCTCAGTATTCAGTTCTTCAGGAAAGCCCTTGCTGGATGCCCTACATGTTCATTTCACTATGGCCTTCATATTCTCTTTCTTTATCATAGTTTTGGCTGCTGGTTTATATGTGTAGCTTATTTTTAATTGAAGTATAGGGTTTTTATTTTATTTTTTTAAACTTTTGCCCATGCTATGCAGCATGTGGGATTTTAGTTCCCTGACCAGAGATCAAACCTGTGCCCCCTGCAGTGGAAGAATGGAGTCTTAACCACTAGACCACCAAGGAAGAGTTTTGTCGATGGTTTCTATCACTGTGCAAAAGTTTTTAAATTTAATTAGGTCCATTTGTTTCTTTTTGCTTTTATTTCCTTTGCCTAAGAGACTGATTCAAATATATTGCTACACTTTGTGTCAAAGAGTATCCTGCCTGTGTTCTTTTCTAGGAGTTTTATGGTTTCTGGTCTTATATTTAGGTTTTTAATCCATTTCAAATTTATTTTTATATATCATATGAGGAAATGTTGTAATCTCATTGCTTTACATGTAGCTGTAAACAGGTTTCCTAATGCCACTTGTTGAAGAGACTGTCTTTTCTCCATTGTATATTCTTGACTCCTTTCTTATAGATTATTTGACCATAGGCGTGTGGGTGTATTTCTGGGCTCTCTTTTCTGTTCCATGGATCTATGTGACTGTTTTTATGCCAGTACCATGTTATTTTGATTACTGTAGCTTCTTAGTATAGTCTGAAGTCTGGGAGGGTGATAACTGCAGCTTTGTTTTTTTCCCTCTGGATTGCTTTGGCACTTCAGGGTCTTTTGAGTTTCCATATGAATTTGTCATGGATATTTTGATAGGAATTTGCATTAAATCTGTAGACTGCTTTGGATGGTGTGGGCATTTGAAGAATATTAATTCTTCCAGTCCAAAATCATGGGATGTCTTTCCATTTTTTTGTACCATCTCCAATTTCCTCCATCAGTGTTTTATAGTTTTCATTGTATAGGTCTTTCACTCTCTTGGTTAGGTTTATTCTTTTGCATTTTATTCTTTTTGATGTGATTTTAAATGGGATTGTTTTCTACTCTCTCTGATATTTCATTCTTAGCACATAAAAAGCAACAGATTTCTGTATATTAATCTTATATCCTGCAACTTTGCTGAATTCATTTATTCTAATAGTTCCAATAGTTTTGAAGTGGAGGCTTTAGGGTTTTGTATGTAAAATATCATGTCATTTGCAAATAGTAACAGTTTTACTTCTTCTCTTCCAATTTGGATGCCTTTTGTTTCTTTTTCTTGTCTGATTGTTGTGGCTAGAACTGCTAACACTATGTTAAGTAGAAATGGTGAGAGTGGGCATGTTTGTCTTGTTCCTGAATTTATAGGAAAGGCTTCCAGCTTTTCTTAGTTGAGTATCATGTTAGCTGTGGTTTGTCATATATGGACTTTATTATGTTGAAGTACATTCCCTCTATACCCACTTTGATGAGAGTTTTTGTCACAAATCTATGTTGAATTTTGTCAGATGCTTTTTCTGCATCTATTGAGGTGATCATGTTATTTTTATCCTTCCTTCTGTTGCTGTGGTGTCTCACATTGAGTGATTTGTAAATATTGAACCATCCTTGCATTCCTGGGATTAATTCCACTGCATAATGGTGGATGATCCTTTTTATGTATTGTTGAATTCGGTCGGCTAATATTTTGTTGAGGATTTTTACATCTATATCCATCAAAGATGTTGGTGTGTAATTTTTTTTTTGTAGTGTGTTTGTCTGGTTTTGGTATCAGGGTAAAGGTGGCCTTGTAGAATGAATTTGGGAGTGTACTGTCCTCTTCACTATTTTGAAATAGTTTGAGAAGAATAGGTATTAGCTCTTCTTTATATGTTTGGTAGAATTCCCCCGTGAAGGTATCTGATCCTGGACTTTTGTTTGCTGAGAGGTTTTTTATTTTTTACAAATTCAGTTTTACTGCTAGTGATCAGTCTGTTCAGATTGTCTGTTTATCCCTAATTCAGTCTTGGAAGGTTGTACATTTCTAGAAATTTGTCCATTTCTTCTAGGTTGCCCAATATGTTAGCATACAACTGTTTGTAGTATCCTCTTATGATTTTTTTTCTGTATATCTGTGATATCAGTTGGTATTTGCCCTCTTTAGTTTCTTATTTTTTTACTTGGATCCTTTCTCTTTTCTTCTTGGTGAGTCTGGCTAAAGGTTTACCAATTTGTTTTTCTTTTCAAAAAACCAGCTCTTGGTTTCCTTGATTTTTTTTCTGTTGTTTTTTTGGTGTCTGTTTTATTTATTTCCTCTCTGATCTTTATTGTTTTCTTCCTTCTACCAACTTTGGGCTTTGGTTGTTTTTTTTTAAATTCCTTTAGATGTTAAGTGGGTTGTTTATCTGAGATTTTTATTTGTTTGTTTGTTTCTCGAGGAAGGCCTGTATCACTATGAACTTCCCTCTTAGAACTTTTTTGGCTGCATCTTATAGATTTTGGGGTGTGTTTTTGTTGTCATTTGTTTTGAGGTATTTCCTGATTTTCTCTTTGATTTCTTCATTAATCCACTGGTTTTTTAGTAGCATGTTGTTTAGTCTCCATGTGTTTGTTCTTTTCCTGTTTTTCTTTCTGTAATTGATTTCTAATCTCATACCATTGTGGTTGGAAAAAATGCTTGATATAATTTCTATCCTCTTAAATTGGTGGAGGTTTGTTTTGTGGTCTAGCATGTGATTTGTTCTAGTGAACATTACATGTATACTTGAAAAGAATGTGTATTCTACTGTTTTTTGGATGGAATGTCTTGTAGATAATCAGTAAAGTGCAACCCATCTATTGTGTCATTTAAGACAACTATTGCCTTACTGACTTTCTGTCTGGATGATCTTCTTATTGATGTAAGTGGAGAGTTAAAGTCCCTTACTATTATTGTATTATTGTTGATTTCTCCTTTTATATCTGTTAGTATTTGCTTTATATATTTAGGTGTTTCTGTATTGGGTGCATGTATGTTAATGAGTGTAATATCCCCTTCTTGTACTGATCCCTTTATCATTATATAAGCCCTTCTTAGTTTTTTGCTATGAATTTTGTGTTAAAGTCTATTATGGCTAATATAAATGTTGCCATCCCTGCTTACTTGTCATTTCCATTTGCATGAAATATCTTTTTCTGTCTTTTCACTTTCAGTCTGTGTGTGTCTTTAGCTATGAAGTTTGTCTCTTTTAGGCAGCATATAGAAGGGTCTTGTTTTTTGATCCAGTGAGCTACCCTATGTCTTTTGATTGGAACATTTAGTCCATTGACATTTAAAGTAATTATTGATAGTTATGTACTAATTGCCATTTTATTACTTGTTTTCTGGTTGCTTGTGTAGTTCTTCTCTGTTCATTCCTTCCTTTTGTCTCTTCCCTTGTAGTTTGATGATTATCTCTAGTAGTATGCTTGTGTTCCTTTTTTTTAGTTTTTGTGCACCCATTGTAGGTTTTTGATGTGTGGTTACCATAGGGTTCATATATGTTGGCCTATTACTATATCTACTTGTTTTAAACTGGTAGTCCTTTAAGTCCAAAGACATTCTAAAATGTCTACAGTTTTTACTCCCCTTTCCCACATTTTATGTTTTTCATGTCCTTTTTTACATTTTCATGCTTGTCCTTCAACTATTTTTTGTAGTTGCTTTTACAAGTTTTTATCTTTTAATCTTTGTACAGATTTATTTAATTTGTTGTTCCTAGGTCCTTACTATATATTTTTCTTCCTTAGTGGGATTTTCTCTTTCCTGTAGATTCTTACTTTTTTTTCCACTTAGAGAAGTTCCTTTAACATTTCTTTTAGGATAGGCTTGGTATGGATGAACTCTTTAGTTATTGCTTTTCTGAGGGGTACTTTATCTCTCCTTCAATTCTAAATGATAGTCTTCCTGGGTAGACTATCCTAGGTTGCAGGTTTTTCCCTTTCAGCTCTTCAAATATACCATGTTTTTCCCTTCTGGCCTTCACAGTTTCTGCAGAGAAATCATCTCATAGCCTCATGGGGGTTACCTTCTATATTACTTTATTTTTCTCTTACTATCTTTAGAATCCTCTCTAACTTTTGCTATTTTAATTATGATATATCTTGGTGTGGGTCTGTTTGGCTGCCTCTTTTTTGGGAACCTTTATGCTTACTGTACCTGTGTATCTGTTTCTTTCTTCAGGTTTGAGAAGTTTTTAGCCATAGTTTCCTCAAACACATTTTTGATCTCTTTCTCCCTCTCTTCTCCTTATAGCCCCCTATAATGTGAATGTTGGTATGCTTAGTGTTATCTCAGTGATTTCTTAAATTGTTTTCATTTTAAAAAAAATTTATTTTTCCTGTTCTGATTGGGTGATTTCCATTATTCTGTCTTCCAGAACACCTATGCATTCTTTTGTATCATTTAGTCTGCTATTCATTCCTTCTAGTGTGGTTTTTATTTCAATTATTGAATTCTTCATTTCTGATTGGGTGCTTTTTATATTTTCTAGTGCCTTGTTAAAATTTTCACTGTGTGCATCAATTCTTTTCCCTAATTCAGTTAACATTTTTATTATCAATGCTTTGAATTCTTTACATGGTAAATTGTTTATTTCTGTTTCCTTTTTTTTTTCAGAGGTTTTCTTGCTCTTTCGATTGAGAGTAGCCTCTCTGTCTTTTCTTTTTGCTTAACTTTCTCTGCCTCTGTGAATTTTGGTGAAATAGTTGCATTGAAGGGGTGTTCTTATATGGGAGCTTTCCTATGTAGACTGGGTGTGCCTAATGCCTTTAATGGAAAAGGAGGATTTGATATGGATGCAAATCATGTCTCTCCTCAGAGTGTGCTGGCAACTATCACTTTGGTAGGGATTGGGGCTGGAGATGGAGGTGCTAGAGCTGATGCTGAGTGTGAGGCAGGAATTTCCTTCTGCTCAGTGGCTCTCACTGATCTAATAGGCACAAGATCTTATCCTAAGGTGCTAGGGCAGAAACCCTGAAGGTCAGGCTCGAGCTGGCTCTTTACCCTTTAAGTGTGTGTTTTTTTCTCCTTTCGCACAAGGAGCCTTGCCTCAGAGTGGGAGGAGTGCTGAAGTAAGTGGGGTCCATGCAGGCTCTTGGCTTATGTTGGCTGTGGACAGCGGTTCAGTGCACTACCTGTGCAAGCACACACGGCTCTGGTCAGACACTGCTTCATGTGCAAGTCCCCTTTGTCCCTCACAGCTGATCACTGCCCCCAGCCTCCGTGCCCCTTTCCTGTTGTAGAACCACTTAGTAGGGCTGGTGGGACATGTGTGGACTCTGGACATATGTCAGGGTGAGCTGTGTTGGAGTGGCCACCATCAGTGATCTGGGCTGCTTCTGAGTTGCTTCTTGAGTAAGCACTATAATGGACACCACTGCTCCACCCAGACTCCACCTCAGGACTGGGTCACTTCTGTGTCCCATGGTCACATCTTTTCACTGGTCATGACTGCCCCAGATCCATTGCCACACTGTGATGTGGAGTGAGCAGGGCTAGAGCATTTGCTTGATTTGGCTGGGGCATGTGGTGAGGAAGTTGCAGAAGACCCACCATCTACTTGAGCAGACCTCTGTCCACCTTCTCCACCCTGCCTTGGGGACAAGCTCACTCATATGTGCTCCTCATGAACAGAGTCCTGGCTTCCCACAGCCCTTCTATTAGGCCCAGCTCCCTTCCAACCAGCCAAGGGGGCTAATCTCTCTTGCATAGGACCCCAGGACTGTAGCTCAAACTAATCACTCTCCAGGGCAAGTGTCCATAGGTGTAATCTCCCTTTTTCTCTGAATCCCCTCCAAGGGGCACAGCTCCCAACCTGAATGCTTTCCTTTCCTTCCTACCCAGTAAAGTGTGTAACTTTGTTATTGCCTTGGTTATACAGGAGTCCTTCTGCTAACTTCCAGTTAGTTTTCAGAGAGAATTGTTCCACAGATATATTTTTGATGTGTCTGTGGAGGAAGGTGAGCTCCACATCCTCTTACTTTGCCACCTTGATCCAAACCTCGAAACCTCTGTGTAGCTTATTTTTATTTATGTCTCTTAACCAGTAGACTGAGAGAAGGGACCATGTCTGTTTTTGCTCATCATTGTATTTATAGTAGTGAAATGAGTGCTTGCCATATAATAGGTATTTAATCAATATTTTTACATAAATGGATTCCTTCTTAATAGTCCTGTCTCATTCAATACACCTCATACTGAACTAGTGACCTCTATATTCATGATCTCAAAGAGGAAGTACCTATGAGATTATTTTGGCAATTCAGAATGTGCTGAAAAAGGCAAGGTTTAATTTTGGCATACACCTCATTTTACATTTTCACCACAACATGGACATTTTTGGAATTTATTTGGAATCACCGTAAGTAAGAAGTTTTGTGTTCATTGGCAGCTCTTAAATCTCTAGGTCAAAACAGGTCAAGTTATGCTGCAATAACATATTGACACCAGAATGTCAATGGCCTAAAGCTAAAAAATTTATTTCTTACTCATGCTGTATTTCTAATGCTGTTTGATGGAGGAGGCTCTGCTCCACATAGTTAGTAAGGAATTCAGACTGACTGAGACTCTGCCATCTGGAACCTTTACTCTGGCTATAGCAGAAGAGAGTACATGGAGCTATTGTACCTGCTCTTCCATGCTTTGACTTAGAAATGACACTCATCAATTCTGCTCATAGTTCATTGGCTGAAACTGGTCACATGAGTCTATACAACTGCTTGAGATTTAGGGAGTCTTAAGGAGCACATGGATATTTGTTGAGTCAAAAATGTCTCTGTCATAGTATTCTTTCTTAAAGTAAATTATTCACTAATCCTTTACATTTAGATATTTCAAGTAAATATTGAGCAAAATTTAACCAAATGCATGCATGAATTTGTGTGCACATCTGCTCTGTATCTGTGTGTGTAATGTGCCAGACTAATTCTCTACTTATTCATTTACCTTCCAGAACAAGTTACTAAAGCATAGATAAAACTAAGTCCCAAATTTAAGTCTCTTAGATTTTCTGAGATTTTCCAAGGGATGTGTCAGAGTGATCATAACATTATCTATTGTTTGATATCTTGTTACATTTCCCTGAATTTTAAAAATTGAGGCATTCTTGAAAATTCCATAGATTTTTCTTATTTATACTTTCTTTCTCATGAATTTTCTATTGTTTTGAGACTTTACTGCTATATTAGCGTTTCATTTTGTATAAATTTTTGTTTAGTTTTGTTTATTTTTGCTTTTCATTCTGGAGGTACTGTGTTAGGAGTTGTGGTGTGTTGTAAGGCAAAACAAAAATTTTGGGTAGTTAGACAGTGACCTGTTTTGTCCTTTGTATTGTTTTCATAATATGGCTTTATTATTTTAGCTGAGTGACCTTGAAAAATTTCTTAACTTATCTCTGATCCTCAGTTTCCTTTAATGTAAAATGAAGTTTATAATAATATAGGAGAGGGCTTCCCTGGTGGCGCAGTGGTTGAGAATCCACCTGCCGATGCAGGAGACATGGGTTCGTGCCCTGGTCCGGGAAGATCCCACATGCCATGGAGCAACTAAGCCCGTGAGCCATGGCCGCTAGGCCTGCGTGTCCGGAGCCTGTGCTCCGCAACGGGAGAGGCCACAACAGTGAGAGGCCCGCATACCGCAAAAAAAAAAAAAAAAAAAAAAATAATAATAATATAGGAGAGAAAAACTTGCCACCCCAAAATGTCTCATTGGCATGTGGATTATTTTGAGCTGAGAACAATCAAGGCCCAAAAGACACAGGAAGAAACTTTCACCTTCTCCCTAACTGCCTAAAAGAATGAAGATAGAGGGCCTGTTTCAGCAAGGGAACTATTACCATAGATAACTATAATATGAGGTATAAACTAGGTCTGCAGACAGGGAGGAACTTAGCAAAGTCTGTTTGTTAAAATTCCTCTCTGTGTCTCATTGTCTTTGCATGACCTAACACACATTTGTTTACCAAACATTTGCTTTTCCATCTCCATGTGAATTGCCTTGCTCCTTTTTGAAGTCCCAAATCCCTATCCCAACATCCTTCTTAGTCGTTAGCTGGTGATAATGTTTAAGGTGAGTGTTTCAGCTGTTTTGGGAAGTTACACAGGTTTCCTGGTGTCTCCCACATATACATGTTATTAAACTTTCGTTTGATTTTTTTCCTGTTCATCTGTCTCATGTCAATCTAATTCTTAGACCAACCAAAAGAAACTAGAATAGTAGAGAAAATTTTCTTTCTCCTTGACAATAATTTCCCCAAGGGTTTTTTTGTTTTGTTTTTTTTTGTGGTACGCGGACCTCTCACTGTTGTGGCCTCTCCCGTTGTGGAGCACAGGCTCCGGACGTGCAGGGTCAGCGACCATGGCTCACGGTCCCAGCTGCTCCGTGGCATGTGGGATCTTCCCGGACCGGGGCACGAACCAGTGTCATCTGCATCGGCAGGTGGACTCTCAACCACTGCACCACCAGGGAAGCCCCGCCAAGGGTTTTTGTTTTGTTTTTTAACAGATACAAATACTTTGTGTAAAATATATAACACAAAGCTTAGTACATAATAGACACCAAATGAATGTCAATTCCCTAATAATCAGATTGCTAATCAGAGGTGGTGGTAGGGTAGTAAGAGTCCTCAAGAGCTGGGCTGAAATCCATGTATCATCACTTCATAAGTGGATAAAAATGGCCAGTTATTTGCTGTTTTAGGTGTTATCTTTACTCTGAAGTTGGACCAGAAATGACTAACTGATCATACTGTCATAAAAGAGTCAATGGAGCACAGGTATGGAAAGTGTAGTCCTGGAGTCACACAAGGGAAACACATCCGAGTGTGCCCTTCAACTTGTTGATGACTTTGAATTTTTAGGTACTGGGCAAAGGCAAGAATGATTCCATTTGTGGGGCAAAGTTGAACGTTCTGTCCTTTAAATGAGCAATTAAGTGGACATTTCAGAATACCAAAACTTTATTTGCTACCTAAAAAATTATAATGCAACATTTGGATATTTCTACTCTAGTTTCAGCCCTGAGCTTATGAGGAGTCATCTAACTTTTATATGTGCCACCAACCTTTTAGGGACTGAAGATGTGAAGAATTTTATAGCAGGTTTTATGGTTCATGTATTTAAATAATATTTTATAGTTTAGGTACAGTTAATGCATTTTGTTAAAAGAGGGAAACTTTGCTTTCATACTTCTATTACCACTACTTCAAGATATTAGATTTTATCCTCATCCCAGGTTTAAGAGAGTAATGAACTTACACAGTTATTTATATCTCACATAAGTTATTAGCCCTGGATTTCTTGAATCTTAGAGCACTCTTCTATATGTTACAGATTAGTATCCAAGTTCTTATTGCTGTTGATAAGATATAGATGTTAGTTTATCCTCAGTGACACACCAGAAGAAAGCTATTAAACAAGTTGTAACACCAATGAAATATTTACTTATTTTTCTAAATTAAGATTACATAAGCTAAGAGTAATACCAATATTGGAGACAAGGTTTTAAATAAATTTCATTTATTCTGCTTTTTACTAGACAGGGGAAAGTAGGTGTTGTCATATGGTTTCATTATAGGTAAACCATATTTATGGTGAGGTTTATTTATTTATGAATCATTCAGGTAGGATATTTTCCATTCATAGTTGTCACTATTGCAGAAATTGTATTTGAAAGTAGATATCAAAAAATATCTAGAGATTTATTTTTAACTGAGATTTTACCAACAACAAATTATTTAAAACCAAGCACATCTAACTTAGGTATTTTATTCATTTGTTTTCTATAAGAAACCATCACAGTTTGACATAACACAGTATTACAATATCTGACCTTTAAGAGGTGTACTCAGGGTTGGGGGCTCTGTGGAGTGGGAGAAGATATCACTATTTCACATCATTCTGTCCATGTGCAAACTCTCTTTCAGGATTACAAATCACTAAAGACAGAGTCATCTGTACACTCTTTGAGGAGGACATTTCCTCTCTTCTGTTTCCTATTTACAATACCACTGGGATCATAAAATGGTCAGATGCTACAGAGCCATGAAAGAACTACAGAGCTTTTAATAGAGCCATTCATCTGCTCCTTTTGAAGGTTAGTACTCTCTCTCGAGGGAGGGTTCTCAGATAATAAGAGGAAAATGAATGCCAGTTGAGCACCTGTAATCAAATTACTCTTAATTCCCTCAACTCTTGTCAGATATTGAGCTCCTCATATTGTTTCATAGGTGGGCATTTTACAGAACCCTGTGCTATAGTAGTTAGTTTCCTTTCTAGCTTCCCCTTCCCTTTCCTGTGCTCTAGCTACTATCCATCATGATTGGGTAAATCCTGTCAGATGGAAAGTCCCAGCCATTCAAACAGTCAGACACTGCGCCAGCCTGGTCTACTCGTGCACCTGTCAACTTCCCGGCATTCAGCTTGTGAGTAAGGGGCCAAGAGAACATTTATGAAATGGATGCAGGCAATGTGCCCAGTATGTCAACAGGCACAGTGTGACCTCTGCCTGGGTCATGGTAGGGTAATACTGCTCGTGAAAAAATTCACAGTCTGCCCACACCCACTGCCCAAGGAAGAACTGATCTATGTAAATGCTTGCTGTTGCAAACCTAGAGCTAACCATAATTTAGTCCAGACTCTCACAGACCCAATGTGTCACATGTAACAAAACAAGCACAGTACAAAGCACTGAGCTTCTGACTCTTTCAGCTGGTCCATAACTCATACTGCTGTAAAGGCTGCAGAGGGAATTTGTAGAATGGGGTGAAGTGTTCCATTTCATTTGTACTATATCACTTGGGATCTGAGATGAATTCAGGACGCAGCCACAGGCATGCTTGGAATTTCATTGATTTTATATGTTGGTTGGAACTTACATATGCTTTATGGTTTTTTTAATCTCAACTTTTATTGAATGTAATCCAGGCATAACACATGGAAAATAATGGTAGTATACAATGACTGAGGAAAGTAGAACATTGAAGGTATTTTTTTTTTATTCTATGTCAAATAACTTTTACTTAGAAAAAATTGAGTCAGGGATATATGCAAAGATATAAATCTAAGAATTGTGCCCCTGTAATAAAAATAGTGCTTAAACTTTATTCTAAAACTGTTTGAAATCAGATAACTCATTATCAGTTATGGCAAAATGAGTGTTAGTCTTGAAAATGTCTACCTCACCAGTTTGTTGTAAGGGCAAGTTAAAACATTTCCTATCAGAAATATGCTTGTTAAGTCAGTTGTAAATTGGTATGCTTCGGGTTTTTGATAGATAGACTCTGAGGTCTATCTATCTATCTATCTCCACTGTATTAAGCTCTGGATTAAAATAGTGAATGAAACAGATAACATCTCTGTGCTTCTTGAGCCTATGGTCTCATATTTTCTAAGTATTTACCAATAATGAAAGTGGTTATACATATAAAAATCATTACTTAGAAGGATTCTTTAACCACCAAGTTTATATAGACTCTAAAAATGTGTAGAACATGACTGAACCAGACTCTGCCATGAGAATAATACATATATTTTATTACTTTTCCTTTCATAAAGACCACACACACATGCATTCTGATACTAATATGCAGTTTATTCTCCCTGTGGACCTGGTGATAAACCCTTAGCAGAACATGTATGGCAATAATATCTCTGCTGTTTGGATCGTATGTGTCCACACCTTTTATCCCATCACATTTTGTTAGGATGGTCACTTCTTGCTCCAAGGCCGCCTTTGTATTTGTTTAAAAAACTAAGACTTTGTCATTTGATTGCAAAGAAACACATTAACTCTTCAAATACATGAAAAAAAATACTGGTTAAGTGATTACTGACAGGTGAATACTGGCTGCTCTGGGTTTCTAATCCAGTGTTTTTCAATATTTTATGATCCATGAAGCTTTTGAAAGCATAAATATTTCTCACACTCTGTGAAAGACACAAGTCGTCATCTAACCAGTAACTATTTCCACCTTATTCCTCACTTTCAAAATGCTGACTTTGTTCATCATTAAAGAGTATCCAAGTGCTTTTGGAAAAGCAGCTCTGAGGGAGAATCTTGATTAGTCCTAGACACTTAGTGGCTTCATTTCCCATTATAGTTAATTAGTTAGGTTGTGATCATGTGACATAATTCTGGCCAATGAGATGTTCGAGCAATTCTGGAAAGATTTTCCTCACTTGTAAAAGAGACAAATGAAGAGATATTTCCTTCTCTTCATCTTGATGTTGTTTCTGTGTGTGATTCCGGGAACTGAGATAGCCATCTGAGGACGTTGAAGAGAAGAAACTTAAAGTAACAAGTCAAAACTCTGGGGAAGTACATAAGACATAGAAAGAATCTGTCTTTGAAGACATGTTTGCTTACCCAGCCCTGGAATTACCCTCCTTCCACGCATTTGTTATGTGAGATAATACATATACATACTGTTTACTTTGCTTGCTATGTTTTCTGTGGCGTGTAGCCAAAATATATTCTAATTCACCTATCTTTCTTTAAAGATATTTAAGTTTTCAAAATATAATGAATGTCATGACTAAGATTAAATCAGCCCAATTTTGAACTCGAAAGAAATTAATTTTTACTTGATCATTTGGTGTCAGTGTAAGAACTGAGATTACTTGCTTATCCTAAGCTTTTACTTCCTAGGTTGTGTGGAAGGTAAACGACAAGATAGATCATTTTCAATATCATACCTGTGCTCTGTTTTGTTTCCAACTACACATGTACCACTTTCTATACTCTTACAATTCCTGTCCTCTTAAAGAATTATAGCCCTAATATCATATATCCAGGTCTGTTGTTTCTAGGCCTATGGTGATGAGATGGATGTTTCAACTCCTGTGATAGGCAATCACATCCTGCTGGGAATAGAACTAAAAATATGACCCCCATGTTCATTTCACAAACACTCAGCACATGTACCTCTTAACTGAACCTGTGTAAGCTGATATCTTGTGGTGGCCAGCTTCCCCACTTTATGGGGAGTACCTAAGAATGAAGCTAAATCAGAGAAAAGTGTTACTAGGATGGAGAGTCACAGAGTCCTGTG